>NC_063992.1:7585757-7888787 GCF_932276165.1 Plutella xylostella | reverse complement strand
TTTACTATGAATAAATGAATGAATTATTATTGTATGACGCAGTCGCCTCAGATATTTTAAGCTCAACATAACGAACTTTCTTACAACTTTCCGTAATTCCGAATAAGTTTCATGAAATTTTCAATAAACGAAACGTCACTCACAAATCAACGTCACCAACACACGTACATCAACTTATAATAAGCATTTACTTAATCAAGAAGATAAACGATGATTAATTTAACAGTAGTGTCGCAAATTAAACATAGCAAATGAAGAATAAACTCTGGGGTGAGTCGGGATGGTGCAGCCTGCCCCGGGGCATGGTATAAGGGAGGTACAGTCAGTTATTAATACCGTACGCGGATATAATCTGGCTCTTTTATCCATACTGATATGTAAAGAAAGCCTACGGATCTACGCAGGGTTTTAGACATCATTATAAATAAAGTACCTACATGAAGAAATTAACAACTGTATTGGCAATACATTCTTGAAACTTACTTAATTTTACCTAATGTAAGCTTTTTAGTTTTCAGTTAGATTTCACCATAAAGTAGGATTTCAGAATTTAAACACCTTCATTGAAAACTGATTATCCTTATTATTATGATAATATTTAACTATGCGTAGCTAACGCAGTTTTACCATCATAGTATCGAAGCTCTACCGGGCGAACTATGTTTTTGGACCTAATTTATAAGATGTGCAGATAAACTTTTACTAGGTTTAAGTCACATTATTTAATAACAATAATGTAAACTATTAAATGATTAAAAAAAAATAAGTTACTATACTTTCCCTATATTGCAACATAGCGTAGCGTAATGCGAAGTTGTCGACTGCTGAGCCCTTGGTGCCAAAGACGAATAGCCTACCTTCTAATACACAGGGTGAGAAATTATACATTACTTAATAGTTAGTCACACGATCTAAAATTCACATAAGTAATTATTTTTTCATCATCAAAAAGAAAAACATATTACAGATCAAACTTAATTTAACAAAATGTACAAATGGCGGTCTTATTGCTACGAGCGATCTCTTCCAGACAACCTATGGATGGACGGAGATAAGAACGTTGGATAGGGTACTCTGGTTTTAAGTAAATTAGTATGTAAGGATATACGTAGTTTAAGTAAGTATAATGAATATGATGATAATAAGGCTTTTTGGCAAAATTGGCCTTTGTACTTACATTGTTAGTTTTCTTTTGATGTTCTTCTCTTTTTTTATGGTAACTTTATAAAGTGTTTATAATTAAATAAATAAAATAATATATAGGTATTATTATGTTATATTCACACAAACTTAGGAGCAGACGCCGAATTCGAACCGAATCAAATTCTTAGTCACAGATTTGAGCACGGACCCTGCCAAATAAGGGTGACTTACTGCCAACACGGCATCGTAGGTATTTGGCTCAATCGCTCCCCCACCGCATCGGTACGTACATTTATTAATCCATCTCCTTAATGTGTTCTAACTTGATTATTTTAGATTGAAAATTAATGTGTTGCTGACGCGGTGACTGAGGCGGCGGCGGTGAAGGTTAGTGTCTGTACGTCTAGTACAGGTTTTGCTATTTTAGAAAACTATAAAAGTTTAGATAGATAGATAGATAGAATATTCTTTATTTGTACACAAGAATAGATTATACAAAGCTTAAATATAAACACATAGGTACAAAAAAGGCGGTCTTATCACTAAAAGCGATTTTTTCAAGGCAACCTTTAGGTGGAAGAATATTTATGTTCAGATAGGGTCAAGTTTTAGTACACTTGATCCTATCTGAACATAAATATTCTTTGAAGTTTAAGTTTTCTTCTGTCATCTGCATACATTATCTGTCAAAAGTTTCATGATAGTTTCCGTTAGAGGCGCCACTTAGTATGCGAGAAAACGTAAACTTAGTTTTCCACAAACTATCAAACCTGCACTAGACCATCTGGTCGAATGGCTGAATGGCGCAGTGGTTAGAGGTCAGCAAAGCAAGGATGTCCGAGAGGAGTCGGTTTGAATCTTTTTTTTAATATTGGAGATTTTTGGAATAACACAACATTGCGTAAATAAATTTCTGAAAGATGGAAAGCTTGACAATATTTAGTTGTTTTAGGGCTGATTTTTCAATAGCTAGATAAAAGTTATCTGTCGAATTATTATGATACTGATGCGACTCAATGTTTGTATTAGACAGTGACAGCAACAATTTTATTCCTCAGATAACGTAAATCTGACCACTGAAAAATTCAGCCCTTAGTTAAAACTAAAAAAATCCTACTTAGAGTTACCTTGTATGTGTCGCAGGCAACTGGTTTAATCTTCTGTTTGATTGAACCACTAGCCCGTTCATTGGATGGCGCTATTCAGTTGTATGACTAAAGGACAACTCGTCAAGTCGTTGATTGTAACGTTCGACGTCTTGACTGAACGTCATTCAGCGAAGTCGTTGAATGGGATATAGTATAGCAACTTTGTAATGTCTGGTTAGGGTGAACATCACCAGACAAGAGTCAACAAAAAGACTATGTTACAAAGCTCTTATCTCACAAATTAACTAAACAATAACAATAAACGTACCTTCATATTGTTGTTCATAATTATCCAGTTTCGCCACTTTTTTTCTTTGAAACTATCCGCCCGCGGCGTAATAATAGGTAAATCCATGTTGTCACACTATTTTAACACAAATAACGCACTTTAAAGCTAGTCAGCTGTTAGCTGTTAGACGCCATATTTGTTTTATTAACCACCTGACTGATTTTAAGTCAGCTAACTGGTTGGACGTTTTGTGACGCTTGTACAATCAACGTTCGGCCTAGTCATACAACTGAACAGCGCCATCCAATGAACGGGCTAGTGGTTCAATCAAACAGGAGATTAAACCAGTTGCCTGCGACATATGCACGAGCTAAAGATAAGAAAATATCGGAAAAGAATATGCAGAAGCTAAACTCAATGTTTTTCGCATAAAATCTTATGAGAACTTAGGTTGGATAGTTTTTTTTATGAATTTTAAGTAGTTTCGGAAAAGATACGTAGGGACCTTTACGTATACAAGATGAAATCCTGAACTCATAAAAGTTAGCTGAGCTAAGTTAGATAAACTCTTTTATGGACTTTTTATAAGGGTTTTGCCGTTTTTATTAAGGTTTTTTTCTGCATGGAAACAAGAACTTATCTTGCTATAATCTATCAATAAGAATATGAATTGATCCATACTCCTATCGAAGTTTTTGTAATTACCTAGGTACTTATATATTATAATTAAAATATAAATATAAATAATAAATATGTGGGGACATCTCACACACGGCCATCCGACCCCAAGCTAGGCAGAACCTGTGTTAAGGGTGTCGGACAGCTGATATATCTACACAAATACATAGATAGATACTAAATATAAATATCAACACCCAAGACCCGAGTACAAATATCTGTGTTTAAACAAATATCTGTCCCAGCCGGGAATCGAACCCGGGACCTTCGGCTCAGTAGTCAGGGTCACTAACCACTACGCCATTCGGCCGTCGCCAATTATACTTCTCTATATCTAAATTTATTCATTATTTAACCATCGGAACTTCTTTACAGTTATTACAGGTACGTATATTTAATTATATTTACAAAATATTGTGACGCGGTATTTTACATACATGTAGGTACTATACATATAAGGTACAGTGCTAAACACATATTTCACGTGTACAAAATAAGTTTCTAAATAAAACAATTTAAGTTTTGAACCCCAACAATTTGCCCGCCATCATCCATTAATCTCGTTGCACAGATAATCCGTCAACATTTCTTCAATCTTAACTGCACGAGCCGAATTCGGGTCTAGCCACATTCATCCCATTCCGCATTCGACCCGAATTTCATAACTTCGATAAGGTTCATTTTCGTTTGTATTTTTTTCCTTATCTCAAAGTAAAGTAGTTAGAAATTCGTGTCGAATTTGGCCGGCTCGAATGCGGAATGGGACGAATGTGGCTGGACCCCCGAATTCCGTAATGATTATAAACGACGCGCCCCGCGGGTTGAGGGCGCAGATTTTATTACCGACTCGTTACAGCGCAAATATAGGATATGTTTAGGAACTAGGGGCACCCTTATTGGAGTAGTGGACCGAGAGTTACAGCTGCCGCTACACGGAGTCGTTATCGACGTAGATAATCGTCACTATATCGTGATTCTCCATAAATACGGCGCTATGATAATATGCTAAAGGAGTTTATCGAGTTCTTGATATTTTCAGATTTTTTAAAATTTAAAACTTGGAAGTGACTCCATAAAAACATTCCTACTTACAGAAGAATTGAAAACGTCCTCCTATTTTGAAGCCGGTAAAAAATAAGAAAATATAATAAGTCCATTGATGAAAATTAAAATAGCAAACCACTCCTGGCCCTCACTGCAAGAAGAGAATAATCTTACTGAGTTGGACAATACACAGTTTCCCGCGACACCCGCCGTGCAGGGGCATATTCTACTATTGTAAAAAATATTTAACAGAAAATAATACATCTTTGTATGGTAGGTCGAACAGGTGTTCGCCTATCTTTTACGTCTCATTAGTGCAAAAGCTATAGTATTACTTCTTTGTTTGATCTCTAAATCTTTATTTATCAACTCACCTTTATGCGTAGCAAAGTTTGTGCCCAACCAAAACTTTGCTAAAATACAATACAATACAATACAATAATCTTTATTTGCACACCATAAAAAACTTAAATCTAACTTAAATAACAGAGATGCACAAATGGCGGTCTTATCGCTAAAAGCGAAAATATGGATTAAGTACCTTAAATAATGTAATTTAGATAAGAACAAAATGTCAATTCTAATTAATTTAGCAGCATCACAACATGCTGCTTCCTTGTGGGCAGGCGGGGAATAATGGCCGGCACTATATCTCCTCTATGCGCTTACAAGATGATAGCAGATGAAATTCGATTCGATCTGTTGTGGGGGGTCACGTATCGTGTTTTATAGCGGTCAGTGTAATGATTTTATATTGTTGCAACTGAATGTTTCACGCTATGAACCATTATTGGACCGATTTAGCAGTCTTAGGCTTGCCTTAATAATATTGTGGTGGAAACTAACTTCAGTAAATGTTTACCAACTTTCAGTTTACAAGACGCTTCTGTCTAACACAAGAAGTAGAACCCCGTGCATGAAGCTCGTAATGACCGTATCAAACTCTTTGCAAGTTCTATGAAGACGACAGGTGAACAAATAAAATAATTACGCCCCTGAATGCGTTAAACAAATAACCATGCACGAAAAGCTCATGAAATGAAACCAAAATGCTCGGCTCGTATGAATCGCTGTGATAATATTGTCATTTTGGTCCACAAATGGAGCTCAGCGAGGCAATTAATATATCAATTATAATTGGGCCTGTTAACACCCCGGTTTGTTTTGGCATCGGACACGCAATCTGGGTTATTCCTAGTGAAACAAATACAATAAATATCTATTTATTAATTTTTAACCGACTTCGAAAAAAGGAGGAGTTTCTCAATTCGAATGTACCACCAACTTCAAAAAAGAACAGTACCTGCTTAGGTATATTTGCTATGTCACAAAGAATTGGTCTAAACATTAAATTATTTCTTACTTCCAGAAGCAAGCGAGCTTTAACAAGAACTGTTTTATGAACTGTACTGTTATTTAGGCTTCAGCAAGAACATGTATTCTGAACTTCTAGTAACGTATGAAAAATATTTATGCTTCATCAAAAGTATGTTATGCCATACTTCTACACATAGTCCAGAATTGCACATGACAAAGTTAAATACCTCCAATAATTTGAAATACAAACACTAGCAATTGTAATATCATATGAATGCCCGTTTTCACAAAGACATCCTAAACAGTTACAAAGTCAAAAGTCAAAGTCAAAGTCAAAATTTTTTATTCATCGTACAAATATAAAATTTTCTGATGAACGTCAATTTTTACAAATTACTCTCCGTTCGGATAAGGGGGGGCTCTTTCTGTCTAAACCTTTTTAAGTTTACCTTACTAAGAGTTACTAAATGCTTTCTGAAAATACCTGCAAAACTGATACCAGCTGAAATCGAGAAATAAGAATGCCGTTGTGAGAGGAACAGCTCGGAAAAGCCCAACTTACCTCGATTTTCGATTGACCAAAAAAAGTTCGGATATTGTTAACGAAACTCGCGTGGTGCGGCGAAAACTTATTCGTTTTTCCTCATGTCAACGGTACGGTGTATGCTACGCCATATTTGATGGAAAGCCTACTATTTTCGTGACGTTTTTTTTTTAATGACGCTTTGGGTGAGCGAGTACATTATTAATTTACGAGTTTTGCAGCTTTCATTGAAAAGTTAATTGCTTACATCGCTTTTGCCTTTATGGATTTTTTCGGTGAAACCCTTCGTCGTTCGTTTTTATTTTTAGATTGATATGTCAGTAGATTTAGTGATCACAGTAAAAGACTTTTTCTACTTTGACTATCATTATCACACACTTTAATACACATTTTAATAAAAAAACGCGTGTGTGCTACGTGTCTGTAATGAATCTGTATTCATTGTATGAAAAAAAGAGTTTAACTTCCCTCGAGTATCATGTTTAACAAGACGATAGAATGTAACGATCCACCACATTACAACCAGATTTACTTGTAGCAATGACATAATCGTTAAAGCAATTTAAGTAGGTGCTTATTCTTTAGGACGCAAGTGTGGTTTTCCCGCAGGGTATAGTTGTAAAACCAACAGAATACAAGAAATGTGTTATTGTGTGCGATATTCGTATGAGAAAAAGCTTTGTTTATACACGATGTTGCCAAAAAAAGAGTTGATGTCTCTGGTTTTATGAATAACTTACATATTATGTTCTAGGTCTTGAAAATTCCTGTAAAATACAATTCTACTCCGTTTACAAAAAATCACCAACAAAGTTAAGATGCAGTATTTATTTAAACTATCCCTGATTGTCCAATCTTTGCCTTAGGACTCACACTTACTATAATTTTGGCTAAAATTATGCCTATTGACATTACCATTAACACAGGTTTAAGCTAAACATGATCCCTTAACCCTACAAGCGAATTGCTCAAACAGCCGTGAAGGGAGACGTTGAAAAATACCCTGACATTTCTGAGACGCACAAAGGCGTAATCTGCAAGAGGGAAGAAATTAAGGGCGCCAACACACCTGCACCCCAATTAACAGTGAAATGTAGCTAACGAGCCAGTTGCATGCCGCCTTCCCTTTATTACATGCGTGAGCTGGTAACTAGGCTGTCTAGGTTCAACTTTTTATGGATACTTAGATAAAAACCAAGTCTAAAGTGTACGATGACTTTTGAGCAGCTCTATCGATTTCAGTAGCACCAAAATATTAGGTTTGCCGGAATTTACAGATTTAAAACATAAATCGAAAAATATTCTACAAATATTCCTTTTCCTTTTTCAAAACGCAGTCGCTGCCCCAGATAAATTCATACGTTCCGAAACATTTACCTGAGGATATTACAAACACCAAATACTTATTTTCAAAGCAACGGGGAGGTAAATAGCGTGGAATCTATTCTGAAACTCATCTCTTTCAAGTAAATACCTCTTAATTGGTCTGCGGGTTGTAGCGCACGTGTGTGAACATGTGGAGTCGAGATATTTACCAACAGCAGGGGCGGACTCAGGGCCGCAGTCGTAGGGCACTCTTGTGATACGATTTTTTTATTTAGAAACTTTATTTTAGTTGTCAAACTTTCAAAGTCTATAGCTACTGATAAAATCTGTTATGGGTGGGTTTTTAGCATGTTTGCTTAAATGTCGTATGTAATAGCAATGGAGTACAGACAAGTTAATAATTATTGTTCATACACATTTCTTGCTTCAATACTATCTAAGTTATAAATTAGGATATAGTTTAATTATTAATTGATCATGGATATGTATCTAGGATGTAGGTGTAGGTATAGATAATTAATAAATCTTTGAAATACTTGTTATTCTTATCATAATTATTAGAAAAATATTTTATACGAACCTGCATAAAATAAACTTCTTGAAAGGAACGCATCTTATCTTTCCCAAGATCCAGGAGGGTTACTCTATACTGACGAAAAACGAAGGAACGAGAGCTATCGTGCATCGTGCTTCTTTTAAGTTTGTTAGCCATATTTCTTCAGATTACTTTGTCACCGCACCAACATCAAAAAAGAACAGTTCCTGCTTAGGTATATTTGTACTGTCACATACGAGTAGAATTTGTGTAAACCTTAAATTATTTCTTACATTTTAGTGGTTTTTTGAAGTCGGTTTTATAATTTTTTTAATTATTATTTTATTCGTCTTAGAGAGTAACCCCCCCAAGCCGCTATTCGCTCCCAACTCCGGCCCTGTCCTAACCGCCCCTCATCTGACACGCTGCAATATTTCGTCATCTCGCGGGGCGAGCCGCTTCTGGCGACGAGCGAATAAATTGGACGCGAAATCAAATAAAAAACATTTACATTCATCTCCGGAGAACCCATGTGGAGGAATGCCGAGGATATGGGGATTAGGGCGAGAGAGAGATAATCTGCAATTGTCGGTAATGGGGTGGCAATACCTTGAGCACATGATGTACTGTGTTTTTTATACTTATATTTGCGGAATTAAATTCTCGGGTCTATTGAAATTGTAAAGTGTTTGTTTTTAAGTCCTGTCGTTGTCCAGAACCTTACTTGCCATATTGTATTATGATCTGCTACTCAATAACCAATGTTACTATAAAACAGTAATTGATTATTCATACGCGGCATCAGATTAGGCAGTGACCTGTTTAGTCAAAATCACTAATTATAATTAAACAGTATTAATTAGGTAGTCAGCTTAATACATGAAGCATGTTTTAACGGTAAACAATAGCCGTGGGCTATCTCGCCGGATCTCATCCGCACTCACTCCCCAATAAACAATTAATACGCCAGCGGCAAAATTTTATGTTGACATATTGCTGGTACAAAAAAAACATATTTTCAGAAACCGGAAACGGAAGTAGACTGCGTCCGTCAACAGGGGGAGCTTTCGGGTTTACTGTTGAAATTTTATTTTCGACAGTTGGCTTAAACCTAGTTGTTTTGTAGGTAATACTTAATTTATTTGTTAAGTGCATCGAGGTATTGTTTAGTTGTGTTTTAAAGCTATGAAGGTTAGACAAATAAGTCGGGCACTGGAGGGAAAGTCGCATTTTAGGTTCTTCTACACAAGTGACATGCTGAAAGAATAAAACCGAGAACATAATTCAGTCTTCAAATTCTCCTCTGGAGAGCAGCCAAAGTCCAGCGATTGCCGTGTGAAAACGAGTTTAAACTTACATAGCCGGCCCCGTGTGGCCTCTTAAACCAGAAGCCACTGTATATTTTCAGTCAAATACAAAGCGGCTTTCATCTTAGAATGCGCATTCCAATGAGCTGGTGCAATGAGGCTCACAGCTCCCTATTTACATACTGACACAGATGAATGTAAACTATTTCGTACACTGCAAAACACGACACCGACAGCTCAATTTTGACCCTTACCAAGTAAGATTTAGGGACGACGTAAAGATGCAAATGTTGGTAGTGTAGCACTGTACAGGATGTTAATTCCGTCTACACATATACGGTGTGATTTTGAGATGCTGCTTGTTAACCTCTGACACGAAAGCGGGAGAGTCATCGTAAAATATTAGTCGGTGTTTGTGGGATGAGAAATGGATGAGAACGATAGAAATACGTAGACAAGGAGTTTATAATTTTCAATAGGCATTGTCATCAGCACTCATGTGCTGGTATGGAAAATGGAAAAGTTGCAATCATTTCTATCATCAATAGCATCAGCGACTGCTAGTCAACAATTTATCTAAATACTTACATTTTTACTTACATTACATATTATCATCTTAATGTTAGCAGTCTTCTACATTAACTGCCAACAAAACTGTATCATCACATTTTATTTTCACATAAATATTAAGGAGCTTTTACAGTTGAATTTTCAAAACGTTATTTAATTTGTCGTCGTGTGTTCTCGTCCTGTGACAACCTTCGTAGATCATCATAAACATGAGATCTGATACTGAGATGGAACCGTACTTGCAGATTTGACCCACACCATTAAATTATACCTATTATCCATGCATGTTAAATTTTAGTATTACAAAAATAAAGCTTGTGAATGTTGACTACACAAATTTTGGGTAGACAAGGCATAATAACATGCTCGTAGGTACAATGCATCGCCTCTACTGGTGACTAACATGAAATTAATATCTATCCAAACTATCGCAAATCAAGGACCGAATGGTATAGTGGTTAGTGAACCTGACTGGTAGGCCGAAGGTCCCGGGGTCGCTTGGTGTCGGCATTTTGCAAGACGAAAGCTGACTGAAACTTTTTCATTGCTTGTCAGTCAAAGTCAAATATTTATTACTATTTATTTATCCTTTACCTAAATATGTATAAAATTTTCTGATAAACTTAAATTTTTACAAACTACTCTCCGTTCGGATAAAGGGGGCTCTTTCTGTCTTAGGAGAAGAACAGAGGCAAGAAACTCCTGAGCCATCTTAAAAGTAGTTGGTACACAATACTTAAAAGCTTAATTATTATTATTATTATTATATGAGGAGAGCTAACTATTTATCAGTGTATTCGATGTGTGTTATGTTCGAGATTAAGGTCCAGTGAAACTGATGCCAGTCCAGTGAGCACAAACCCGCCACCGCATCGCTGACGGATCAGACACAGATGCAGCACACCCTTTATAATCTAGGTGCAACAACGAACGCACAACACTTATTAGAACACCCTCTGTCAGGTTCATTCGCTTTGATCTCCATAGTGTGATGTTTTGCTTTTTGACACGCCCAGTCGCCTGTGATCTGTGGCTCGATGCGTTTCGAATGTTCTTTGTGATCGGATTGCGAGGTTCGTTTTAATTGGGGGAGACATCTGTCTGGTTTCAGCTGAACTACCGACAAAGGGTTACGGGGGACTGTTACAATATTTGTTGCGCGTAGCCTGGGTGCTTGTTTTGAAAGATCGGTTTGGCGGTTGTGGTTTTACACGCCCTTTTTAAAAAGTTGTGGCAAAACTTAAAATATATATGCTTTAAAGAAATTATTTCTTTATTTTGTCAAGTAAAGATAAATGTAGAATGAAAAGCGGGTGGCTTGCTGGCAAATCACCTCTGATTACCCCTTCGGGGATTACAGTCATAATTATGTATTATTTGTTGTGATAGTTGTAAACCGTATATACTATACTACTATTCTCAGGGTTCCTCAGTATATTTTCTATTATTAAATACCAATTTAGCTAATACCTCATCATAGCTGTTGCAGTAGTAGTAAGCTAACTGTTGTCTATATTTTTTCAGGCAGGTTCTTGTGTGCAAAATAAATATGGAATGGGAAACATTAATGCAACGTGTGAATAATCTTTAAATCGAGGGGTGCATAATTTATCATGAACGTCGGTGAGTAAAGGCCCTTCCAAACTGATTCTTGAATTGTGCATTAGTTTAAACTAAAATATTTATTGAAATGAAAATAGTTTTGAAACGTTATTGAGTATAATAAGTGTATAAAAATGCACTAGGTAAATCCTTAAAGCATTTACTGGTAAATCTAAAATACTTGCTAGGATTATTTATAACAAAGTTCATTTTATATATTCCTATTAATAAAATAAAACAATGGTATGTTTCCCCATAAAGACATTCACAAAGGCACCTGGAAATCCCCCGATGGTCATACTGTCAATCAAATTGACCACGTTCTCATTGATGACAGGCATAAAAACAGTATAGAGGACGTAAGATCTTTCAGAGGCCCCGACTGCGATAGCGATCATTACCTTGTTGGGGTAAAAATGAGAGCCAAAATAAATATCGCCAAAAGCAAACTCAGTGGAGAAACTTTGAAGATAAATACAGATGCTTTAAAAAATGAAAATACCAGGCACAAATTTCAGATGGAACTGTCTAACAGATTCGCTCATTTAGAAATACAGCATTGTAACGTAAACGAGCAGTGGGAGAAAGTTAAAAGCACTGTCAAAGACACCGCATTTCAAATTTTGGGCCGAAGAAAGCGAAAGAAAGGTAGAAAGTGGTGGACCGAAGAGTGCGACAGGGTGGTAGAAATAAGGCGTAAGTGTAAAATCTTAGCAGAACAAGATGAAAAATGGAAAGATCAGTATGAGGAAGCCAGAACTGCTTGCAGAAATACTATCAGGAGGACCAAAAGGAAACATCTAGATATGATCTTACGCAATATGGAGCTACTCATTCGATCCAACAAAACTAGAAAATTCTACCAAGAAGTAACGACTACTAAGAAGGGTTACCAACCGACCTCCCAGTTCTTGGAAGACGAAAGTGGAAACTTGGTGATGGACTCAGGGACAATAAAAGAGACTTGGAGAAAATACTTCGAAAACCTACTCAACTGTCCAGAACCGAATGTCGCAATCCGGAACCATGAAGTCGTCAATAGCGAAGACATACCTACACCGAGCTTTGAAGAAGTAAGACAGGCAATAATGAGGCTTAAAAACAACAAAGCCCCAGGTGTTGATGATGTCCCCGGGGAACTCTGGAAGTACGGAGGAGGTGCTGTACAATCCCGCATCTATGAGCTCGTCATCAACATCTGGAATAAAGAGCAACAACCGGAGGAGTTCAATGTCGGCGTTTTATGCCCAATACATAAGAAAGGAAGCAGGAAGAAATGCAACAACTATCGCGGCATCGCCCTGCTCCCAACTGCCTACAAAATACTGTCGTATGTATTGTTAAAAAGGTTGGAACTGTACGCTGAAGGAATATTAGGAGACTACCAGTGTGGGTTCCGGCAAAATCGCAGCACAACTGACCAACTTTTTCTCTTAAAACAACTCATGGAGAAAAGGTGGGAGTACGCAAAAGATATTCACTCGCTTTTCGTAGATTTCACCAAGGCATACGACAGTATTGATAAAAAGGCATTGTACACCATCCTTAGGAATTATGGAATTCCTGAGAAACTAGTCCAAATGATCGAAGTGGCTACGAGAAAGAGCAAGATGCGGGTGAAAGTGGGCAACGAACTGACGGACGAGTTCGAGGTAATTACTGGGCTGAAACAAGGAGATGCGCTGTCACCCGTGCTGTTCAACCTAGTACTCGAACATACCATCCAAAGAGTACTGGCGCTAGATGTGGGCATCCCACTAGGAGGACAGCACAAGGTAATTGGCTACGCTGATGACCTTGCCCTAATCGGTCAGACTGAGGAAGAGGTGGTAAAGATGGCACAAGTCCTTGAAGAGGAGGCGACCAAAGTGGGGCTTAGAATAAGCCAGGAGAAGACAGAGTATCTCCACATGACAAGACGCAACGACCCAAACAACCCAAGAAAAGACCTCCAAGTAGGAAATACGACCTACAAGGGTATCGCAAGGTTTAAGTACCTAGGGTGTACAATAACGGATGCCAATACCCGAGAAGGAGAGATCGAGGTTAGGGTCCAAAATGCGCTGAGATGCTCGGCTGCCCTCCACAAAGTACTCACGTCCAAACTTCTATCAAGAACTACAAAACTGCGCATCTATAAAACAGTCGTAAGGCCAATCCTTATGTACGGGTGCGAAGTTTGGACGTTGACTCAAAGTGAACAGAATAAACTCCTGGTCACAGAGCGTAAAATCTTACGTAAGCTCTTTGGCCCCACGAAACGCGATGATGGCACCTGGAGGATCCGTAGAAATGCTGAACTCGAAAACCTAATGGCCGAGCCCAACATAATTGGAGAGACTAAAGCTGCAAGACTCCGCTGGCTCGGGCACGTAGAAAGAATGGGAGAGGATCGGGCGGCTAGGATGGCATACGAAGCGCGACCCGTTGGGCGTAGGCCAGTCGGTCGCCCCAAGTATCGCTGGAGAGATGAGGTGGAGAAGGATCTGCGCGAGCTCAAAGCGGACAACTGGCGAGAACTTGCGCAGAACAGAGAGAAGTGGCGTCTTTTGGTAGCGGAGGCCAAGATCCACTTCGGGTCAACGAGCCATCGAGAGTGAGTGAGTGAGTGAGTATTAATAAAATAACTAAGCCTAGTTAAAAATTCACCGTACCAGCCTTTTTCTTATTATAACGTTAGTACCGGGGGCAATGATTTCAAAAGGAAGGATACGCCCGTCAGAACGTTTTGTCAAAAGAAAATGGCACCCGCGCGCTGGCCCTAAATTCATACAAATTATGACAGATTTATGAGGTTTTAGGGCCAACGCGAGGGGGTCATTTTCTAGAGCGGTTAGGCCTGTCCTTACGCTAGTAATATATAAGTCAATGACCGGGGGATTTTCATCTGATAGGCTAATAGCGATGATGGGAATAACCCACAGTTGATATCCTGAGCTATTATTGTAATATATAACATCACACGTTTCTTGAAGAATGAATTTCAAATAGCATCGGAAGTTTATGTAAGGGGAATAAATCCAGTCTGAAGATATATTTGAAGAAGCACGGTAAATATCTTCGTAAATATTTAATATATTTTCGTTTCATTTATCATTTTGCCTGCATTATATTGCAGTTAACAGAGATCCGCCACTGAAAGATTTTAAGGGGTGATATTTTTATTTTTAACAATATTTCAAACAGAATAACAAATAACTTACCAACCGTTCTTTCGTATCAATCCAATGTTAAAATGTAATATTATTATGGCCTATTTTCAAACGGACTACCTACTACAGAAATTTAAAACAATTTGTACTTAAAAAAACTGTGAAGCAGTTGTAATTTCCTTACCATAATGTATTTTTTGCTAATAATATGTACTTATACTGGATAGACGGCAGAATGGCTTAGTGGTTAGTTACCCTGAATACTGAGCCGAAGGTCCCGGGTTCGTTTCCCGGCTGGGGCAGATATTTGTTTAAACCCAGATATTTGTTCTCGGGTCTTGGATGTGCCCGTAAAATGGCAATAGGCCCGCCCCCTATTACATTGGGACTAACACAAACACTGCCGAAAAGTGGGTGCAGCAATGCACCTCTGCCTACCCCGCAAAGGAGTACATTAGTACAAGGTATGAGTGTTTATATTTATATATTTTATTATATTATACTGGATACTCCAGAAAATAGCTCCGCAAAGCACTGTTATCATTCAAAACACAGTAAAATCGCCCGGCAAATGAGTAATCGTCAAAAAGCACATTAAAGAGACATTTCAGCCAGGTTTCACTGCCATTTTTACAGCACCCGTAAAAAAGCAACCTGCAAAACCTGCCAAGTGCCAACCCATAAAAACTTACTGCCCACCTACTAATTAGTTTTCTGACAATGTTAGCGACATTTTCCATCCACTTATATCAATAGAACTGGGAGTTTGTCGTTAAATTTCGGTCAGGATTCATAAATTACGACCAGTCTTTTACCGCACTTGGGATTTTATTTCGTTTTTATTTGATCAAAATCTCTTTTTTTTATTAACAATAAATTTAGCATCGGCAAAGTGAGGGACCAAATCACGCAAGTTGTTAAAATGTTATTAGATTCTATTTATTACGAGGGTGTTATATGTGCTCACATTCACAGGGAATTGAACAGCCTGCCAGCGTGAGGTTTCAACCAGTCGATGAGCTGAAATGTTTTGATCACGTCAAGTTTGATGATGCACCTTGTATAGCTTCTATAAACATATCTTAGCAACGGAAAAGTTGTACCTGTAGATAGTTTATGAATAAAATAGCGTTTCCAGAATCCACTGGCAAAGAGGGTATACTAAGCATGCTGCACATGCTGGTTTCGGCTTAGTATACCTACCCTTTTTGCAACACCCTGTATAAACCGCTCACTCACCCTGAATAAGGTTCCGGTAGTGTCACCATTTTCAGTCCTACTTTTGAGTCGTGCTAATAAATGAGTGGGTCTCTGCAGCCGACACCATTTGAACCTCAATCGTGACTCAATTTCCGCCAGAAACCCGCACAAAAGATGCTTTAATGAGCCAATAAAGAGTACACTGGCTAAGCATTTATACTTACTTTTGACGTTGACTGTACCATCAATATTAGACTTCAACATAATAATATATTTAGGATATGATTATATTCGAAGTATGTAGGTTCGAATTTTTGTAGAGATGGAATGCCTATATTTAAAAGTTTACAACTATTCTGAAGTCTGGCCAAAACACCCACCTCATAATATTAAAATCTGTAAATGTTAAAATGTTCCGTCAGTTTTGAACTGAGACGGGAAGGGACGGGGAGGGCAGTGGAAGGGAGACAATAGAAGTCGTTAGTTACCTTCTACGAGGAGACGGTAGATTAGGCATATTACCTATTGTGACTGTGCGATTAGATTTTTACCTATCTGTGTGTATGTGTATACTCATACCCACGTTGCGATATTTTACAAAAGTTATTTTGAATTGTTTTATTCTATGAGATTACTAAATAAATTGTGCACCTAAACTATAGGCATATTTTTCTTTTTATTGATTCAGGTTTTCTTGAATCTATTGTAGGTATTTATAACAAAAAGCTAATGTAAAGCTGAAGAACCTACTGTAGCCTATTGTACTTTTAAAGTGTTTTATTCCTTTTCGGTAAGTTTGTATCTGAATCATCCAATGACCCCATGCCCTTAATAATGGGGAAGAAAACTTAAATCTTAAACAGTAGAAAATATCACTTCAATATTACTTTATTAGGGAAAAACAGGAGGGTCACTCTACCTTACACACCAAGAAGTTTCTAAGTGCATCTGTGGTAACCACGAGTCTATCTCCTAATGTTAAACGTTGTAATTTCTAATTACAAAACACCTTCTATTCGATTGGTCGACTAGCGTAGTTAGTGGCCCTGATTGCTGTGCCGAAAGTCCCGGGTTCGATTCCCGGCTGGGGCAGATATTTGTTTAAAGACAGATATTTGCACTCGAGTCTTAGGTGTTGATATTTATATTTAACATGTATCTATCTATGTATTTGTGTAGATATATCAGCTGTCCGACACCCATATCACGTACAGGCCCTGCCTAGTTTGGGGTCGGATGGCCGTGTGTGAGATGTCCCTACATATTTTATAATTTTATTTATTCGTACTTTTTTGTCAAGCTGAGGTAGCCCTCGAGTGCCGTGGTGAATCAGCAAATGTGCTCAAATTAGGAAGGAGACGGTAGGTGGCGCCACCGGGCCGCGTTGTCTGAGTTGGGAACTTCGGATATGGCGAGTATGGCAACACCGGGGGCGTTGGCACAGCTCATTACGCTGCACAAAAAGTTTTGGTCACTGCCATGGATGAGCAAATATTGCTAGTCAGTTTATGCGACAATTTTTGAATTATATTAAAATTAACTTTTTAAAACAAATACATATTACCTATGCGTTTCAAAATTTTAAGTAGCATCTACATATAAGTAGATAGTAGTAGTAGTAGTTTTAGTAGTTCTGAAAAGTACCTGCAGAAGATACTGAATTTGGAATTTACAGTAGTATAGAGATTAACTTATATTATCTTTAATTTTCTTCTATCAGTATTATCTTATATTTACTCCTAGTATTAGATAGGTACCTACTACTTAACCCGTTGGCAGCCCTGTGATTAAAATACGTTAACTTAGAGATGCCTACGACCATTTAGTTTTTGCGCTTTAGGCATTTCTCCTAAAAAAGAAAAGAACGGAAGTACGAACTAGAAACTTACAATTACAAAGTGCATGTGTTTTACCAAATATGTATGCCAAGCAGTCAAGACGGTCAATATACAGTATTCAAATATGGTATTAGTAGTTACTACCAACATTAATTACTAGGTACTATAGTATACTAATTCCTGGAGAAAAACGCATAACCAGCTCTAGTATAAGTCACTACTAAGGGTGACTTGCACCAAAAAATTTAACGTTTACCTTTATTGGAATTGGAAGGAGAGCAGTGGGGACGTGATTGGTTCTAAATTTGATGATGACCCTAAAAGTGAATAACTTGACATGGTGTAGGTACTTACAGCATTCAGAGCTTCCACTTCACACGGGCTGAGCTTGTAGGAGCCATCAGACCCCACGAGACGGGGAGTTGACCTGAAAATATATATATTTTTTATATTTTCCCACATAAAGTCCACTCGCGAAAAATGAAAAAGTTCCATTGACAAAAGCTCCATACTACGTCTTAGCTTAATGACGCCGCATACAAAGGAATATTGAAGTACATTTAACAGCCCATCAGAATATTACCAACTAAAAAAATTAACATTATGATTAAATTCTAAATTAGATGTTTAAAAAAATCAGCTCACTGCTAACTGCCACTACCCAATAGTTTGTTGAGTGCATAACTACGTCCTGCATTGTCTTTGAGTTTCTGCCATATCAGTAAGATAGCACTGCTAGTCTTTATGAAATAATTCAGCTTTTAGTCTGTATTCGAGTTTTAGTCTCCGCTAGGAAAACTAGTAGAAGTTGATAGATAAATGGATTTTGGCTGCATTCAGTGAACAAAGATAAGGGAATAGCGAGTAAGAGGTTGGTATTTAATTAAAATGGCATGAAAGTTAAGAACAATAGAGGCAAAGAACGGTGAAGTGCCTAAGATATCTGGAATGCCTGTAGACCCACAACTATAGGTAGGTTTTAATTATTTCAATGTCAATCACAGGGGTATCTGTAATCACAACACAAAACGCAGTACCATAGAATAACGAGTACTATGTAGTACTACTGTACTTGTTATTCTATGGCATTACCTATCTTATATCTATAGAGTAGCTGATGTCTGAAGTGAAGAAACGAAATTAAAAGTTATCGTACCAAATTCCGATTAAAAATAAGTTTACATAAGTTTAACTGGTTTATCTGAAAAATATCGTTGTAACATAACATTTTATATATGTAGGTATAATTATGGTAGATTTTGTGTAGGTTTTTTTTTTGTGAGATTCATTGATTCATTGTGATTTTTGTTATTTTTTTGCACTTCCCTACTTTCTGCTCCTGAACCTCCTGCAGGTTGACTGGTAGAGAATGCTCTTAGCATTAAGTCCACCTCATTGTACATCTACTTTTGTAAATTGTGCAATAAAAGCATAAATAAATAAATAAATAAACGTCAGTAATCTTTGTATTTTCAGTGTGACCAGTTCATATCTTACTTAATCTAGTCTTCGAGCCCTATGTCCCCGATTAGGGATCCTAGGCTCTATTGATGAGACTTATCTAGGGTTTAACTATAACACAATGTTTTCAACCTTTCTCATCCTGTCACTGTATTTGTATTTTTACAGTGGCATCACACCGTCACACCGGCTACTAAATTTGAGTATTCGAAACTGAACTTTCCCAGTACTAATATTTTTATTTCGCGCCTCGTTTGCGTTTGGTAGTTGGTAGTGAGTTAGCGGCGAGAAGACAAATGCGCTCATTTCCTGCACCTAGGGGGCGTTCGCGGCAGAACTAACAAATTGCACCTAGGTCTAGCCGGCTAGCTAGGTGTACTAGGTTAAGCCACTAATTTCAGGTGGAAATTCGCATTGAGAGTGAGTTTGCTACAAATATGTTTGATGGTTTGGTAGCAGAGACATGTGCTACCAAACCATCCATCCCAAGTCCAATGCCTTTTTGATATTTATCAGATACCAACTTTAGCCGACAAGTAACTCCTAATAATTTAAACTTTACATAATACAGGATGTTATAAAAACGTGTTTCAGTATACCACCTTAGGCAATTATGTTTTATTATAATACAGAATTCCATGTACGTACCTATAAGTACTTACATAATAGGCTATACCTACTTCTCAGCTTTAGTCTCAAGGACTAACATCACCAGAATACAAACGGGTGAAATGAAAGAAAATTGCCTCTAAAATAAATTCGAGTCAGCTCTGAGGGCCTACTCCAAGTATCCAAAATTAGATACCTACTACCTAACCTATACAAACTACCTACTCTGAGCTAATAGGTAACCTGCCAGGGAGTTTTTAGCGTTTGATTTTATTATTATTATTACTTACTTAAATATCTACATCACGATTTCAGATATGACCTAAATTTTGACATTGATCTGCCATCGAGAAGTTTACTGATAAAAGCTTCCCAATCCACAGTCATTCCAGCCCGTCTAAGGAGGGCACAAAAAGTAATCGTGAAACCGGAGTAGACCTTTCCTTTGGGTTTGATGTACACGCGTGGATGTTTGTCACATCAACTTCACAGACAATTTACCAAACGCTGTCTCGGAGATTACGTGATATACACGATTTTCGAACATTTTATAAATCTAGAATCTAGACTAAGCAAGTAGTTAGATAGATTGCATTGTTTCTTTTAAAAAATAGTTTATGAAATCTTCCTAAAATACTAAGGCCCTGTTTCACAATGTCTTGTTAGTGGCTACCTGTACGCTGTGAGACAGGTACATGCTCTCACTCTCTGGTATTATTTTTTTGACATTGACAGCATGTATTTTATCTTAGGCATTGTGAAAAGGGCCTAAATATATAAATACACTAGCTGTTCCCGCGAGCTTCGCTTCGCCTTAAAAAGTTTTCCCGTGGGAATTCCGGGATAAAAAGTAGCCTATGTTCTTTCTCAGGGTCTAGACCATATGTATACCAAATTTCATTCAAATCCGTTCAGTAGTTTTGGCGTGAAAGAGTAACAGACAGACAGACAGACAGACAGACACAGTTACTTTCGCATTTATAATATTATTTAGGATTAGGATTATTAAATAGCTAACAGCCTGTTAAAAAAACATTCAAGTTTTAGAAAACTCAGAAAAGGTTTTCAGTAGCTGCAACCAGCGCCATCTAGTCGTATACTCTGAAACTAGCTGGTAAGTGAGGCGGATAGTTGTATATTCACATGCAACCGTTACTGGTACTACAATGTAGAAAGTGGTTTCAAGACTGCCTAAAAGAGGGCGCCACGGAAATGAATAAAATAAAACTGAAAAGTTTTTCAATACCTTCTGTAACATTTGTATGCTTCCGGGTCCATGCAAACTGTATGCTTTTTTATTTTACTCTTTAACCTCTTGTTCTTTAAGTTATTAGTTTAATTATTTAGTATAGCGTTTTTTGTTTATATTTACCTACTTATATCAAAAGTTTACTTGTTTGATTTGATATGAATGAATTAAGTTGCTTGATCTCTTACACGGTGTGAAATTTCAGCAGTAGACTTTTCGAAGGCAGGTCAATGAATTTCCATCACCAAGGACGAATGTCATTTTATTTCTCATTTTAGAGTTGGTCCTTTATTGAAATTTCAGTATTGCTTGTATTTATGATGCTTAAAACATCCACGTAAAATGATCAGTCTGTTTTCAGCAGTCTACATTCATCCATGCAAAATGTACAACAAGTGCGTCTAATTTCGTTAGCCGCCAACAAACGATTCCTTTACAGGAGCTTTTCGCACGTGCAACTTGGAAAGCTCGTGAAATCGTGTTCCGTGCCGCCAAACGGCCAGATCAAAGCTTCGGCCGGATGCTTCTATGGCTGCAGCACTATTTATAAGCAGGATCCAGAGACAATCCACTATTGGCTGGTGAAAGGTGAATTTATTTGGGCTTGCACAGTGGAATGGGAAGACAAGCTTTTAAAGACAGATTATGTTGTTCTCGCGACTTGGTGTCCCTGATGAAGCTTACTGATGCGAACCCTTTATTAGATGAATTATTTTGTATTAGCACTTAATTTAAGACTGAAGAAGAGCGGGTGCAGAAATGCGCCTCCTCCTACTACGAAGATGTTTATGACATGTTAATAATGCACATGACTGTGGTAAGTATACAATTTTGAGTAGTAATACAAAGTTACGTTGTCCTCCTATTTATGAATAAAATCCAAAGTAGTACAAATAATTAAATATTATATTTTATAAGGGTCATTAGTTAGTATTTTAGCAAATTACTTTAGTTAAATAATATACCTACTCAAATAACTTAGCTTAGAGCTTAAAAGCTTGTTGCATAGCTTGTAATGCAAAGTGTTAAAGCGTGTTCGCTTCTCATGAGCAGATAGTAAATTATAATGAAGAAAGTTTTATATTTTATGTTTCATAAACTTATGAATAAGCCTTAAGCCTACAACTGACTTACCTAACTCATTGATCTTACTATACCAGGTGTAAAATAGTAAATAGTATAATAATATTATTAGTATGTTTTAAATATTAGCAAATCACAGCATCGCGAATCGCGATATAGTGACGTTTATCTACGTCGATAACGGACTCGTGCAACGGGGACAGATAAAGCATGAGACAGCTTATATTTTATTGCTCCTTTAAAGGTTTCCGTATCCCTGATTCCGGCGGCGACACAACTCGGAGCACTTTTATGGAATCGTTTAATCACTCAAAATTACTCGTTCAGCTGGGAAACCAAATACAAGACACTTGATATGATCCGCTATACCTTGTTAAACAACATAAGTGGACGGTAAAAGTTCATAGTATTTAAGGCGCTGTTATCATGTTTTTCTAAGCTCCACATTCTTTACTTTTTATTTACATACAGAAGGTTGCAAAAGTGGTATATATGTCGCAGGCAACTGGTTTAATCTCATGTTTGATTGAACCACTAGCCCGTTCATTGGATGGCGCTGTTCAGTTGTATGACTAGGCCGAACGTTGATTATGCAAGCGTCACAAAACGTCCAACTAGTTAGCTGACTTAAAATCAGTCAGGTGGTGAATAAAACCAAATATGGCGTCTAACAGCTAACAGCTGACACAAAAAGCACCTATATTGTTAGTTTTTTGCAAATAAATTAGCTTTAAAGTGCGTTATTTGTGTTAAAATAGTGTGACAACATGGATTTATCTATTATTACGCCGCGGGTGGATAGTTTCAAAGAAAAAAAGTGGCGAAACTGGATAATTATGAACAACAATATGAAGGAACGTTTATTGTTATTGTTTAGTTAATTTGTGAGATAAGAGCTTTGTAACATAGTCTTTTTGTTGACTCTTGTCTGGTGATGTTCACCCTAACCAGACATTGCAAAGTTGCTATATACTATATCCCATTCAACGACTTCGCTGAATGACGTTCAGTCAAGACGTCGAACGTTACAATCAACGACTTGACGAGTTGTCCTTTAGTCATACAACTGAATAGCGCCATCCAATGAACGGGCTAGTGGTTCAATCAAACAGGAGATTAAACCAGTTGCCTGCGACATATACATATACATAGCCTAAAGGGGGTAAAACTGAACAAATTGTGCCATATGCCTTTTCGAAATTCGCAAAATAAACCTTCTGCACAACCAGAAACTTTCATAGTCACGTGACGTTTTAATATAAAGAGCTCATTTTTTTTATTTTATTCACAAGAGTCGTAGAACATTTAAGTTGTTCAGATTGACTCTCTCCATTGCAACAGCCTAGATAATGATGTAACTGCACATTCTCGGCAATAACCACATGCAACGTCAAATTAAAACTCTTTACCGCTAATTTCAAAGACCTTACCTTTCAGCGTGCCCCCCTCTTGGAGGGGGCATAGGAGTGGGGATGCGCCTCCCGCCATTCATGCCGCACCCCCCCGCGCCCGGCCGGAGCTGCAAAGAACACAACACAGATACAGCCATCATAGACCATAGACCACTCACTCCGATAGGCTGGCTGGCGAGACGTTTTTGTTTCGAACTGTCAATTTTGAAAATCGAAGCGTTATCGGAAGTTGGTGTTGACTCGTTTATTTATTCAAATTGATGCAATTTTCCATTGCAATAATTTTTCCCACAGTTTTTATGGTCTCTCAATTTTTCAAATATAGATTTTATAAATCCTGTCTAATACGGGGCTTTTATATGTGGTATACTTCACTCAAATGAAAATGTCAAGGCAGTTACTTTAGATACATCGGGGTCTGACTAAACTGACCCTTCATTGGTCCCCCAGCTATAAATTTTGTCGTGTCAATACCACACAGGTCTGCAGTTTGTGGCTATTTAATATTTGAACAATGTCCTAGGGGGGGAAATATTATAATCCCTTTTTGTTTGGAAACATTAGATACATTGTGACTAACCACGGCGCATTTTTTTAAAAACAAATGCTTTAAATTAATTCAGTTAATTTTAAAAAAATCATTATTGTTTAATTGATAAATACGACTTCTTTCAACACCCTAAAATATAAGAAAAAAACTTTTCCAACCGCACTTTCTTTTAGTAAAGGGAGAGAGTTTTATTTTGTAGATTTCCTTCAAGAAATCTTCCTTTGTTTCATCATTACAAAGGATATTAATTTCATAATGGGACCTATGTGCTAGCAAAAAGTCTTAGAAGCTGCTACTTTCGGTACACAAGCCGATATGGACCTAACACTAGTGTCTTATGTGCTATTTTTCAATGCATATCCAAGGTGATAGAGGGCGTAAAGGGTGATTCTCATTAGCTCCTTTAAATATTTAACTGTTTAATCTAGTAATTCGCTTGGCTGAACTCACGTTATGAAATGAACACAAATAAAACATAGATAGGTACTACTAGCGAATGTCCCGTGTGTTCCATAAATTAAATATGTACACGAATTCACAATAGTGGAATGGAACAATATAAATTAATGGCGTATTCTTCTTAGTTCTATGATATATTGTTAACCAAAGGAAAAAATACAAAAAAACTTATATAATAAATATGTCCTACCTACTCATCAAAATATTTACAAGAACTTTTTTTGTTTGCATGGTTCATAACTTAACCTTTGACTCTACTGTACTACACTAGCCAATTTAAAGTCCTATCTTTTTTGGGGGAACGCAATGCTCTACTTTTGACAGTTTTTTTTTTAATCCCGTTCTAGTTAGGACTGGAACGGCCCCTGTTCAGTCAAAGCGGGAATCCTCGAGACTCATCATTGTGTCCTCTGTCAGGCTGTTCGTCGCAACAATCCGTGCCTTATGAAGCTACATTTTTTTTCCAGCCAGCATTCCCTGTGACGAGAATGGCCCTTGACAAACCACGTTCTAGTTTTTTTCAAATTCGTCGAGCAGATTTTTCTTTTGCATTCGAATTTTCAATTTTTTATTGTTCTAAGATAACTGGTCCAACATAAGATTGTACTAAAACTTTGTTGCTCGCGTGACATTTTTTAAATATGGGTGGCATATTTTTTCGCCCAAAAGTCGTAGAGCAAAGTTTGTTCAGGATGACCCCCTGAGTCTCGGCTTACTAAGTAGGTATACCACTTTTGCTGGAAGTTTTGTACTAATCTTATAAATTGGCTTGCAGGAGCAGATTTGCTTTTTGTAAATCTAAGTCAACATCTGTTAGTAACCCAATCTCGATGCACACATGGTGAAATTTTATCAGTTTGAACAATTGAACTATACAAATTTTTCAAATAAATATTATTGCAAGGGCACAATTTCATACAGATTACTTTGACGTATCTAGTGTAAACTACACTCGCGAGCAACCAAATCGACTCAAGCCTTGACGGCGCAAACATACATTAATACAAGTAAAATTATGAATAGAAATAATAAAAATGATATGTCATTTAAAAGCTTAAGATGTCAGCTTTAATTTGATATCATTATTATTGAAATCCATTCATCATTTTTGAAATAAATGATGTCTGAACGCAATTGTAGGAAAAACGGGAATTTAGGAAAAAAGGGTATGGGTATCGTATTATACAAATTAAACAAAAAATGTTAAGATAAAAATTTATTTATTTAAATCAATACTTTGTATTGCCCCCTCTTGCCCTAATTACAGCCTGCAGCCTGTTTCTCATAGACCTTATCAACTTTTTGACAGTTTCCTGAGGAATGCCGTCCCACTCCTCTAATAAAGCTGTCTTCAGCTCGTCCACGCTTGCAGGGACTGGATTCCTGGCCCGAACTCTTCTTTTGAGCTCGTCCCATAAGTGTTCGATGGGATTCAGGTCAGGACTGAGCGCAGGCCAGTCCATCGTGCGCAATTCCTTCTCTCTCAGAAACTGCCGACTGACTCGTGCCGTGTGGCAGCGGGCATTGTCGTGCATTAGCACGAAGTCTTCACCGACAAATTCTGCATAGGGCACAACATGACCGAGTAGAATGTCGGTGATGTACCGATCAGCTGTTAACCCGCCTCCTCGGCCGCCTCCAGGCACGAAAACAAGTGCGGTTTTTCCCTCTAGAGAAATACCAGCCCACATCATGCAGGAACCGCCGCCATATGCTACTGTTTCAGCGAAACAACATTGGGCAAATCGTTCCCCCGGACGCCGGTAGACCCGGCCTCTCCTGTCACTGCCATGCAGACACACTCTGCACTCATCAGTAAACAGGACCGACCGCCATTGCGCAATGCTCCAATCGAGATGCTCTCGAGCAAACTGAAGACGCGCTTGTCGGTGGCCTGCAGTCAATTTGGGGCCTGATGCAGGTCTTTTTGGTGTCAAGTTGGCTTCCTTCAAGCGTCTTCTCACTGTCCACTCGCTGACAGCCACTTGTCGTACACGTCTCAGTTCTTGCTGCACATCAACGCCCGTAAGGTGTCGATTGCGCAGCGAGGTTGAGACAATGAAGCGGTCGTCTCTCTCTGAAGTGCAGCGGTGGCGGCCCGTTCTTGGTCTTCGATTGAAGGCACCAGTCTCTTGGAACCGTCTGTATACTCGGGATACAGCAGACTGGCTCAAGTGGAGCTGGGCAGCGACTGCTCGCTGACTTAACCCTTGTTGCAGCAAGGCAACAACTTGAGCAGCTTCTTCTGGTGTGGTATCCATGGGTTTGCGAAAACAAGGAATACAATGCAACGAGATGTGTACCGGTCAACTTGCAACAAGCGACTGATAAGGTACACCGGATGTGGAAAGGTTTTATAGCGGGATCAGGTAGCGCAAGGCGTGGATTCCTAATGAGGTAATTAACACTGACGGGCAATTAAAATGCGTCATTAAATCTGCGCTTAGTTTTTTTTTATGGTATTGATCTTAATTGAAAGCCTAATTCTTCAGCTTTCGAATGACATATCACTTTTATATTTACCATTTATCGTTTTAGGAAAATCAATGTATATGTGCGCCGTGAAGGCTTGAGTCGATTTGGTTGCTCGCGAGTGTATTACTCGTACCTATTATTAAGATTTTCGTAGTTTGTATTGGAAAGGCTTCGGAACAACTGGCCCGATTTGAAAAAATATTTCACCGTCTTAATGCTATATAATCCCTAAGTGCTATAAACGAATGCCTACAGGAGAACCCTTAAACAACGATGCAAAGCTCACGGAACAGCTAGTGCGATGATAAAATTCCACCAACTCCTGCGTTCTTGCGCAGGTAAATAAGAAACCCACATATTTACGTTGAAGCCAACTGAAATAAGCATTCACTTGAATTCGAAAGTAGAGCGAGCACTATCTAAGAGGGGCATCTCAGCTGACGGGAACCTTTCCTAGCTTTTGAACCCGTTCAAATTTTAATATCCTAAGGTTACTAAAATGTTCTGCTCTGTTTGCGAACACAAGATTTGCATCGTTGCGACATCGTATCGGTTTTGGGTAAGAGAAATAAGTATTGTTTTGTTCAGGAAGCAGTAGTAAGGTTAGTCACATTGGGTGTGTGAGGTAATACAGCTAAGTATGTACTTAAATTATTTTTATTCATTGTGTATTATACTGATCATTCAAATGAAAATTTAAGGGTTTTTTTTTGGTATGAAGATCTTATTTTTGTAACATAATGTTACGGTCCAGTGAATCTCATTTTCCGGTTCAGTTTTTTTTTCAATACCTGCTAAACTTTAAATATGTAAAGATAGTTTAGCACGATAAGATTAGTACCTAGCCAGAAAAACCCAAATTTTCAACATATTATATTATTATATAACATAGTAAGTACCTGCACAGATCAAATCATGAAAATCCATTTGTAAGTGTACGTAAAGTAGGTTGTAGAATTATAATTATTGTCCGTGGCATAACCAAGAATATAGCACAACTGAGGAAAATAATTGGAGTCTCCTCAGTTCTTTCCCAGTTGAAGTGGATGAAGGAAGATTCAAAGGCAGTCTTGTGTTGTAAAGAGTCAATTCAATTTCCTTTGATTGCATTGCGACTGATGTAGGTATATGTACTCTTAGATGACTTGATTTAGAGCTTTTACTTATGGGATTCATTAAATTAATCACTGGAATGAATACAAATAAGGTGGTGGGAATAATTCATATAGGTGAAAACTTGTTAAACGTATTTTACGTATATATTTAGTCTTAAATTAATGTATTGTCATCATATAGGTAGGTAGTTAAGTTTTCCTATAAAAATAAAATAATAAATAGGTAATATATCATTTTTGAATTCTCCTAAAATTACAAACTTTACGTTGTAACTTCTCTAAAAGTTATCAAGAGATCAAAAGCCGTCTTATTAAAATAGATATACTTCCGTAAGGGGAGTAAATTTAAGCATTACATACTACTGAAACTTGTATGTATTGTGTTATTCATTCCAGAGCCGTGTTCTTGAATAAGGCTGCTGATTAAAAAAAATCTAATTGCATGCAAAAGCGCACTTACACTAAGTGAGATGCTTATTCATGATAATGATTACCTACTAAGGTAAGGATGCTCTAGCTTACACCCCTTGTAGCTAAAGCTGAATTTTTAATGGGCCTTGTATGGGGAGGTAAATTGTTAGTTTTCGCTAGAACCATATCTATATTAGCTAATTACTACCTACTTTATCATTTATGATAGGTAATACAATACTCTACATATTTTATTATAGGTATATGTAAGTTAGTGTTAAAAACTATAACGAGACATTTGCATTTGTGACAGGCAAAGCAAAGCTTACTGGCAAAAGCTAAAAAAAAATGAAATGAATATTTCAAAATAGCGCATAAAAATACCAAAGATTGGCCATCAACTCATCAAAGATGAAAGAATCCTTACATTCACAATACAAAATAACGGCAAAGGAGAATTGTAAAGCTACATTTAGGATCTGAGAGGCAATCAGATATATTCTTATTGGCAAGAAATTTCAATTCTACCCGATCGGCATTGGAGGTTGAAACTTGAGCTCGCATTTCTAGCCTCGTATAAAAAGCCATTTACAGTCTGGCCACATTTTATTTTGCGGCTGTATACATAAGTAACTACTTAGCTCGGTTATATACTGAAATATCAGTAGGTTTTCAGACCGCATGTTTATTTAGGTACTACTTATCAAATATTGACCTACAAATCCCTCTCCACATAATAATTATCGAACAGAAGATAAAAAATGCAACATTAATTTCACTGTAGATGTGCAGGTATCACACACACAGCTATGAAAGCTGAAAGATATTCACATCCGCACGTATTGCAATAATTATATTGACCGTTTTGCAGTAAATTTCTACCTCTATATCTCTGTTTTCTCCACACGAAATTGGCGTGACGTGAGGAGGAGTTTTTCCCGACGTATCGCTAATAGGGAATATGCGTAATTTTTTTTTATACTTTTATTGGATAGTTTTCCATCACTTTATTATAGTAAAAAAAAAATCAACGCCAAAATAAGTAATTTAAGGTATTTTAAAGAAAGTTAAAAAATTACAACCATCACGACCACTTTGAAATTCCCGTCAGGATGGCGGGCTGTCGTGACGTCATAATCGTTTAATTTCACGGCTCAGAATAATGAGTCCCGTCAGTCGGCATAGATTTTTTACCTAATCAAGTAATCACAGAGTACTTTTGTATTTTCAACAAACCAATGTTGTCATGGTTACAAACGAAAAAGGAAGTGTATAAAGTGTGATCAGTGGCTGTTTTGTAATGGTAATAAAGTGTGACCAGTGGCTGTTTTATAATGGGAGCTCGTAAATAGCTGCTAGTAGCTCTTTTGAAATGGGAGCGCGCAAACCAGAGGACCTTTGTACACAATATTACGCTATTATGGCAATATCAATATAAAGTAATATTTGTATTGTATGTAAGTACTTACTGTAACTTTGGTTCTCAGTAAGAGAGACTAGGGTTAGTGGGTCATTCTATTCTATTATCTGTGGGGGTGTAAGAACCTGCACCTGGCTCTCTTGAATGGAACCATTGTGCATATCTCAAAGGTCTAAACCCCCTTATCTAAACTATCGAATAAGAGTATAAAAATATATGCATATTCCCTAATATTTGGGCACATGGCTCTCGACTTTTCAATATTCTTTGTTGTCCTTTTCCGCAGCTGGCCACAGTTTACTCGTTCATACTGCGTAATAAATTTAATGTGTCCAGTTCTTCTGATTACGAGAATTCTTCCATAACTTAATTTAGTAAAAAAATAACAACTTTTGAAATATACTAACGACTGCCATTATAACCTAAAAGTAGAAAGAGCAACTTGTGTCATGTTCATGTCATAATACTTACAATACAAATTTAATTTTATTGTGTTGCAATATGGAGCATATTTAAGTGGCTCGTTGACTAGCGAATGGCTGTTTACGCCTCATTACAATAGAACAGAAAAATGGCAGAAAATGCTTTTAGCGTTAAGTCCACCCTTTGTACTTTTATTTGTAATATTTGTACAATAAAGAGTTAAATAATAAAATAATAATAATAACAACTAGTGGCAGCCCATACACTACCAACAAAAAATATAAAAAGTCCTAAACTTTGCAAACAAACAAGCATATCAAACAAGAAGTGGAGAGGTTATAGGAGGCTAGGATCTACTCGTATTGGAAGAATTTTTATGTGATCCATCGTATCTGATCACAACGAGCATCACAAATACTCGGTGACATTAACATTTCTTTGTTTACACTTGACATTTATTTAACTATACGCAAACGCAAAGAAGTTATTATTCTGAGATTGATATATAAAGAATTATGACGTCACATCCGCCCTAAGAAAATGGGTGACGTTTCTCGGAAGTTAGAATTTACCGAAGTTTTTTTGTACTTTTCAACTTCATTTACTTGCTCAAAAATAAATTATAATCAAAAATAATGATGGAGTCGTAGTTATGAAACAACAAAGTTTATTATAAATAATATTTGATCTTTATTTGAACCACTTGCATGTTCCCTATTGTCAAAATCAGTGCATAGATAGATAGGTATACGCGGGTAGTTTAAGCGAGAGCGAAGGGTCGGCTAAATACCACCCCTCCTCTCCTATCCCGTGCTCGGCTTACCCTCTCAAATGCAGTAATCATTGTACCGTTTAATGCGGTGATTGTCTGCTTTTTGTGTGATTTTGATGCGATTGATTCATTCACTTTATTGATGGAAGTCTTTTGGTTTTTTTTAACAAGTAAGCTTTTATTGGGGTTTTTACTGACTTTATATCGGAAAGGAAGCCTAGGTCTGAGCACAAATTTAGCTACGTCTAAGTTCCACAATACTATTCCGTTTTGAAAGTACTAACTTTAGTTTAGATGAAACAAAACCGTTTAAAGTAAGTACTCAGAAAGTTTATATTTCTTTTTATTGCAGTTTTACCATATTTTTGAACTAAATATTACTATATTATAAAATAAATACAAAGAGGAATCTTGTATTATTTTTTTTAATCTTTCCTTGACTATGAAGCTCCGATGACTGTGGCACTGACCTGATGACCTGACCGAAAAGTATTCTAACCGTATTTATACTTACTCTCGTTTATCATTAAATGTTACGGTACATCCGTTTTCAAGTCCCAACAAGAGGTAAATTAAAAAGCTGTACTTATAATATTATTTTTTTGCAAGTAAAAGTTTCCATCTCTGAAATCCCACCACAGCAGACATCTCATCCGATCGGCGTGTTGGTTTTTGCAAAGTCAATATCGAATGCTGCCTTCTATTGACTTACCCGGCAAATACAGGGAAATATATTTGTTAGGGCCATAAGTCTCTGAGCATACAAACTGTGTTATAGTTTAAATTAAAACGAATGTAGGTATAGTACTAGCAGGGGGTGGTTTTGTTTTTTTTTATATTCTTTGTGATTCCAATCAAAAGTTTAGATATTTTTTTAATATTATTATGGATCTACTTGTAGCTACTTAATGTTATCATTTAAAGGGTGGGGTGCTATTCGTCAAATATATTGAAAAATAAACCTATTTTTAACTTTTTGCATCTCAAAATCGAAATATCGCGGCTAACAACATTAGATTTCTATTGCGTCTGATTTCATGAGATTGAAGCGTTTAATCATTATTGAATTTGCAAACTCTGTCTGTACATAGTTAATTATTTTAGAGCAGAATTTGAATATAATGAGTAGGTGCAGTGTTTATGCACGTGTTGGCCGGGGCCCTGTCTTCAACACATGGCGTTGGGTCAGAGTGAAGAGAGTGTTATTATAAAATGAGTAAAATATGTTTTGGGCTTTTTGTCTTTGTCGTTTAAAGTATACGTGTAATATTCAAGTACCTACATCATATTATATAATTTACATATCGTTTACTCTTAATTTATTTATTTATAAAACCTTCTTTTGGTGTCGGGGGTCAAAACTAAAGCGCATCCTAACTAATATTATAAATGCGAAAGTAACTGTGTCTGTCTGTTACTCTTTCACGCCAAAACTAATGAACGGATTTGAATGAAATTTGTTATAATACATGGTCTAGACCCTGAGAAAGAAGATAGGCTACTTTTAATCCCGAAATTCCCACGGAAAAACTTTTTAAGGCAGAGCGATGCTTCCGGGAACACCTTGTAGTCTATATCGAGCGAATATTCAATATCATTCGGCGTTTAGTCTGTAGATACGTAAGTGTATAAATTTGTATCTATAATATCATAATGCTGAATTTGAACATCAAAGTCAATGATTTTCCAGACTACCGATGCAACAACAGACTTCTTTTAAAAATAAAATATTTCATAAACAAATATGTGTGAATGTTTGCAATACGCTCCATTGATGTGGCTATTGAAATAAATATTTGCGCAGCTCATTATAACACTGGTAGTAAGCATTAAATATTATAATTATTATTGTATAACTATTGTTATTTTATCGTTATTTTTGTACTTGTGTGTTATAAAAATATTTATGGAATAATAAACCGTAAACAGAGTCTTAAAATTGACGTAAAAGAGGGTAAGATGTGATCTAAATAAGTGATCAAACTAGATCACTTATTTAGATATAGATCTGTTATTACCTCTATAAGTACAATAGAGTATTATAAACAAAGCCCTACTGTTTAAAATACAAAATAAAGGTGTACCCTATATTATTATAACTACGTACCTATACGTATTGTAACGACTCACTAAGTATACTTCTAAGTATCTTAAGCTCATTGAAAACGAGTTAAACGTAAGTATTTCTCAGGAACACTTCAGTTATTTTAGTTTCCTGCAAGCTGCACTAGAGTTCTTCAACGTTCCTGAAAGCTTCCGTTTTCACCTCACTATTTAGACGTTAGTGCTAAGTGTATTATTACCTTATCATACTACATTATATGACTAAGTATACACGCATTTCAAAAAGCATATCAATTATTTGTAAGTTACCGTTACGTTATGTAGAGACGCTGGCATAAAATTGCTAGTGAAGGTACTTTTGTATTATATGTTTACCTAATTTATAGTATGTAAAGTGTAAAATAAATAAATAAATAAATAAATATGTGGGGACATCTCACACACGGCCATCCGACCCCAAGCTAGGCAGAACCTGTGTTATGGGTGTCGGACAGCTGATATATCTACACAAATACATAGATAGATAGATACTAAATATAAATATCAACACCCAAGACCCGAGTACAAATATCTGTCTTTAAACAAATATCTGCCCCAGCCGGGAATCGAACCCGGGACCTTCGGCTCAGTAGTCAGGGTCACTAACCACTGCGCCATTCAGTCGTCGTGTCTGTGGTCTTCATAATAGAAAAACATACCTACGTTCTAATTTCAAATGAACCAATAGAATCGCAGGTAGCGTGCTTCCGTATGCCAGAGTGCTACACCCGCGCCCTCTGCGCTGAAACAGCTCGTCTGGAGAGCGGAAACGGATGTCGGAGCGACATCTGCCGGCGACTCTTGCACTTTGTTTATGCTTTGTTGATTATTGTTTAGAGACTGCAAATTTTGCCACTTCTTAAGTATACAGGGTTGGGTTTTAACGGCGACATTCCCATCGTTAGGGCAATGTAGTTTCACTATTGGTTAAGTTCCGAAAAAAATACAGATATTGATTGATTATAGTCTTAGTCACCCTAAAGAAAGACAGTAAAGTTAAAAACAGGGTGACAGCTCACATGACTGAGTGATGTGAGAGCTCACATGACTCCTAGGTAAAACATAAGTCTCTTTAGAAGTTAGTAGTTGCCAAGCTGCCAAGTAACCTTTGACCGATATTTCCCGGGAGAAAACGAGGACTTTTAATCATCCTGAGTACAACCATCATCATTCAGAGTCACATCTACAGAGTTTTGTATCTATAGTCGCAACATTTATCTTACAAATTCTCTCAGTTACTTTTTGATTCCAGAGAGATTTAAAGATACACACCGCCCGGAATCCTTTGATTTTTTCTTTACAACATCAAAACGACTTAATATAAACAAAATGTAGCTCGTTTGTTTACTGTAAGTTTCTACTGACTGCGGTTCATTGACTGTGGTTATTCTTTCTCTATGTTGTATGGACGGATAAATTGTTAATTTGGAGGATTATGTAAACAAGTTACGTTGGTCTGTGCGCTCTGTTTATAAGCTGCGTGCGATCACCTTTGCCGGTGCATTTAAATTGGGCGGGTTAGTTTACGGTATTACTCCAAATGGTATTTAATCTCAAAGAACCGTCTTTGAAAATGAATACCATTTAAAAGTAATTTTGATAAATACATATAGGTAAGTATTATTATATACAACACACTCATTCTACTGTTTCCTTTTATAGCAATGCTACATTATTTACAACAATTTTGCACCAATTGGGTAAGTACTTACATCGAAACCAAAGCCCCGCAAATAATACACTCTGAATCAGAATATGCATCAGATAGTTTCAAAGGTTCGCAACACAATATCAAACAACAATAGGGGAAGAGCCACCATGTTTGCGTCAAAAATCCGGTGACGTTAAAATTTACGTGAAAACTGAAAATTTTATATTTGCAACAGACGGCCAGCGGCGGGCCGAGGCTTTACGTTTCAAACGAAATTCACGTGACACGTTTGACTCTTTGTATGAAAACAATTTGATACCCAACTGTACATTAATATACTGTGTGTGGTCTATGTGTCGCAGGCATCTGGTTTAATCTCCTGTTTGATTGAACCACTAGCCCGTTCATTGGATGGCGCTATTCAGTTGTATGACTAAAGGACAACTCGTCAAGTCGTTGATTGTAACGTTCGACGTCTTGACTGAACGTCATTCAGCGGAGTCGTTGAATGGGATATAGTATAGCAACTTTGTAATGTCTGGTTAGGGTGAACATGACCAGAAAAGAGTCAACAAAAGACTATGTTACAAAGCTCTTATCTCACAAATTAACTAAACAATAACAATAAACGTACCTTCATATTGTTGTTTATAATTATCCAGTTACGCCACAATTTTTCTTTGAAACTATCCGCCCGCGGCGTAATAGTAGGTAAATCCATGTTGTCACACTATTTTAACACAAATAACGCACTTTAAAGCTAATTTATTTGCAAAAAACTAACAATATAGGTGCTTTTTGTGTCAGCTGTTAGCTGTTAGACGCCATATTTGTTTTGTTCACCACCTGACTGATTTTAAGTCAGCTAACTAGTTGGACGTTTTATGACGCTTGTGCAATCAACGTTCGGCCTAGTCATACAACTAAGCAGCGTCATCCAATGAACGGGCTAGCGGTTCAATCAAACAGGAGATTAAACCAGATGCCTGCGACATATGCATGGGCTAAGTACACAATGGGGATTAAAATTTGGTCTAGACACAGAAAGTGCTCATTTGGGATTATGGTTTAATAGTTTTTGTAACTTTTTATCCATGCCTACTTAGGTACTTATAGTACGATGCAGGATACTTCAGTCCTGTAAATCATCATAAAAAAATATATAAATATCCAAAGTCTTCTACATTTATGTATGTTATTAATAAATGTGCTTTGTTATTTTATGATTAGGGCAAGGACACAAATGACTATTCCACTCGGTCAATTGACCAGCGCCGAAGAAGGTTTTAGATTTACGTCCACTTTATATCAGATAATCTCACATAATGCTCCATCGCGAAAGCTTCTCACTGTAAACAAGTAATATATAACTTTTATGTGGTATTCTCTCAGCACTGCTCCGGTAGTATGTTAAGACCATTTTTATGGGAGCAAGAAGTCGGCGTTTCCACGAAGTGTTGCGAATCCTCGCCTGAACGAATCATTTTTATGTTCCACTGGCGACTCGGCAAGCGGGCGTAAACTGAACTCCTCGAGACCACCTCAATGTATGCTGTTTTATTTCCGAACTTGCAGATGGACCTAGAGGGTTACTCTAGCATAACAAAAAACGATCGAGAGCTGTCTTGCAATCTGTATGTTTCATGCAGCGAGATAAAGTCGTGCTTAGAGCAGCAGCGCTTCGAAACTTCACTTTTCGTAAGATAGAGTACCCCTCATGTGTGTGATGTGTGTGAATTAGTACCGACCAGTCACGGATGGAGCTCAATTTGCGGGTTTCAAAACTAAAACTGGAGTTTGTCGTGTTTCGGCGTTTTCGTAAAACACGGATATTTGACGGAGCTGACGTCGTGTTTGCATGTTGTAAAATTATTATGGCGTATAAAAAATGAGTGTGTGATTAAATTGAAGCCGCCCTCCATTCACAACATTACGGTTTGTTAAACTTGACGCAGGTACATTGGCAGACAGCTCTTAACAAACTAGACTTGCGTGTGTAATTCTTGACATTCAACACACTCGTCAGAAATGTAAGTAAGCTCCTAAGCCATTGCAAGGGTTGAACTGTTGAATGCGAAAAGTACGTCAACACTGTACGCCGAAATACAAATTGAGCCCATCAACCCCTTGGGTACGCGATTGTTCGTCCCTAAAAACGTCGATCCATTAGTAGTTCATGTACTCACCACCGGAGCCGGTGGCACTACTGTATGCACGCGACACAAAAGTCTATTGAAATCGAAACAATACGGCTCGTAGAGATCCAAGCCACGCGCCGTGTTAACACGTCAATCAGCCTGCAGGCCGCTCCAAAATATCGAAGGGCAAAAAATGCCCATAAAAACGTGGCTCCTGTTGCCTACGTGAGTATTGGAGGGTTAATTTCTTGCAACATTTTGAAGCTCCAATTTAAAAAATCAATCAACCGGCTGTATAGTGCAGCTAATTTATTTAAAAATAGTTTTGATATTTATAAAGTGCTTGGTTAATTAATTTTAACATCAACAACAGCAACAACAGGGTTGATTATTATTTTCTTTATAATTCAAATTGGAAGGTGAATCGTATTGATAAATTCACTATTCCATTAAAAAGTATGCTGTGTATTCTGATCTTCTAAGCGTGATTAGATAAATAAACAGACATATATTATGCCTCCTCCAGGGCTGAAGTTTTATTGCTATAATTTTCAAATTTTGAAGGCGGATTGGAGATGGAGATACAATGCACATAAAGGTAAAATCTAGAAATACAGTACAGATTCGTAGAGTTTAGTTCTTCACACGGTTTGTTGATTTTTGTGTTGCTAATGAATGACTAATGAAAGTCTAGACATGACAGATGTTTCGTAAATAATAATTAATCAGAAGCTCTTTGCGTGACGGCGTGACCGGGGAGCCAATGTGATCAAGTGGCAACGAGGCCCGTTCTAGGAATTACTAGGGCTATGAGGAATTGTGAGCGATTGTGAAATATTATGATCAATTTGTTACAGAGGTCTGTGCAGTGCAGTACTATTAAAGCAATTTAAAATGTTCAGAATACTGGTAGTTTAATAAAGTACACGTAATATAAAATTAAAAATATAAAAAAACGCTGCAGTAATTAAAGCGAATGGCATCAATGAATATTTTACGGCTAATGTCAGGTGTATATGTCGCAGGCATCTGGTTTAATCTCCTGTTTGATTGAACCGCTAGCCCGTTAATTGGATGACGCTACTCAGTTGAATGACTAAAGAACAACTCGTCAAGTGGTTGACTGTAACGTCCAACGTCTTGACTGAACGTTATTCAGCGAAGTCGTTAAATGGGATATAGTATAGCAACTTTGTAATGTCTGGTTAGGATGAACATGACCAGACAAGAGTCAACAAAAAGACTATGTTACAAAGCTCTAATCTCACAAATTAACTAAACAATAACAATAAACGTACCTTAATATTGTTGTTCATAATTATCCAGTTTCAGCACATTTTTTTCTTTGAAACTATCCGCCAGCGGTGAAATAATAGGTAAATCCATGTTGTCACACTATTCTAACATAAATAACGGACATTAAAGCTACTTTACTTGCAAAAAATAACAATACAAGTGCTTTTTGTGTCAGCTGTTCGCTGTTAGACGCCATATTTGTTTTATTCACCACCTGACTGATTTTAAGTCCGCTAACTAGTTGGACGTTTTGTGACGCTTGTACAATCAACGTTCGGCCTAGTCATTCAACTGAATAGCGTCATCCAATGAACGGGCTAGCGGTTCAATCAAAAAGGAGATTAAACCAGATGCCTGCGACATATACATGTGCCGAGTGCCGATAATCTCTAAAGTAAATAAATAAAAATAAAATCATTTTATTTCAGGCACAGGTCCCATAGGTAATACACATGTGTACACATTTTACATACATGCATTTTGTTGATACTTATATTTGTAATTAGCCCGGTTTACTTAGACTTAATAATAATAATATAATAATAATACATTTATTTTCAGATAACAAGAAGAAGATTTTCAAAATTATTGTCACATTGCTTCTACCAAATATAACTAACAGTTTATAATATATTACGTGCGGGGTTCAGCACTCCGAAAGGCCATCGAGGAGGAACATCGGCAACAAGTATGCATCATAAAGGGAGGTTATTTTCACTCTGTATTAATTTGAATTTCATGAATGCACAGAGCATTTGACCCGCGGGTCAGATATTATCTTTTAAACATGTCACCGCGTACAAAAGCCACAGTTGGGCTTATTCTTTAGCCATAAATAGGACTGTAGATCTGTTAAAAGGTTAAATTCTTCATCTTCTTATCGTTCCGGTGACTAACAGAAACACAAAGCTTCGATACTATGAAAAAAAAACATAGAAATGTGCAATAGTAAAAGGATTACAGTGTGGGTAGTATAAAATACCAGGAATCGTCTTGATGCTAGCATTGTATACTACGTTATTAACTTATTACCCGTTTTGCTAATTAAAATTTTCTGCCTAAAAAAATCTTCGTGGTATGAATTTCAATGTTACCTATTTACCTATTTCCTATTTCAAAATAATCAATATTTTTTTGGAAACAAAAGCAATAAACAAAAGCAACGCAGCAAGCAATAATAGTACATATCACAAGGTTTAAAAGGTCGTGGGTTTTTTCGCAACTTCCCGCGGAACCCTCAACCCCTCACCATATAATGAACACTGACCGACCTCAACATTGTGTCATAATGAGACCGTATACAGGGTGCTTCGCCGTTGTGACGTGTGGGGTAGGTATTGAATAAAGACCTATCCTATTCAGAAGTAAGCGATATCGATCGTGAGGACTCTGAATAGAGCATTAGGGTGAAAGGTAGTGTAAAATAAAAAATGCACTTGGAGTTGTCGCGAAATTAATTGAAATAAAAAGTAAAGTATGCAAGGGTGTTTCGTTAGTTAACAACTCAGAATACTCAGTCTAAATATTTTTTGTTCTTGGAAAAATGGAATAAAATAGAAGTTTGCCACTTTTTAAAGAAAAAAAATTGGTTATCATTACGACTTGCATCAACCTCCTACCGGCATGACGTATCCACGGAAACTTTTGCCCGCACCAGAATAAAAAAATATCAAACTCCATTTACGTGAACACGTAAGTACTCGTATGTGCCGTTTTGGGACACCCTGTAGTTACTGGGCACTCCAGAGGTCCGGGCGAAGCCGCGTGCATACACAATGGAATATAAATACGCAATAAATATAGGAGAGGGATCGTCTTTAAAGGGAGAATCGGCATTATTATTAGCCAGTGTAAACCCGGCCTTACATGCGGTAGGGTTGGGGGTGCTATGAATATAATTACCCTTGATTATTACGATTTTATTTTATAATTGTTATGAGAGCAGTAAATTATGATGATAAACTTTAGGACTTGTCAATCATTGGGTACTGATGATGAATGATTAAATAATTGATTTTAAGATATAAGGTCATATAAACAAATAGGGTCGTTTACTTCTTTTATAAGATATACATATGATACTATAATATTACATTTAATTATGTATTTTAATAAATATTTAAATTCATAAATATCAAGTAGGGACAAGGTCTCACGGACTGAGGATTATTGATGATCATTTAAAAATAAAATTGTTGATATAAAAGATGTGCTTAAAAATATTATAGTCCTTTTTATAAATATGTGACATGTAAGCCGCCCCTTACCCACATTGTTTGTCGTCGCGATTTCGAGCTGATGAATATGAAATTCTACAGATAATTGAAAAACTCGCCAGTTAACATTATTTGATACTCGGTTTAAGCCTTTGACAGACACATGACAATGGTAATCAAAAACCGAGACTGGATTATATGAAGCCAGCTATGTCGGTTATAATTTATTATTATACATGTGTGTTGTGTAGTTATTAATAATGCGTATAACTTCGCACAACCAATTATAGTTCTGAGACATGTATGTTTTTTAAAAAGGTAGTTTTAAAAATTAATACCCACCATTGAACTTCAAGCCACGCAACTCTCGTCACGTACCTATGTTTATCATTAGTTTCATTCAAAACAAAACACAGTCCAACTTAATACTGGCACATTACAGAAAACAATTTTAATCTTCAAAATAAAACAACACAAAAAGTCCAACTCATGATAAAATTAAAAAGTACAACAATCAAATTAAATTTCGAACAAGGTCCAATTCTGGTGACTTATTCTGTAATTAAAAAGTAATCGTTCGATTTCGCGATCTTCGCGTCCGACTCGCGTCCCGCTTGCGTCGGTTGCTGTCGGGAAGCGGTGCAGTCACTGACTGACGGATCCACGGGATGCGGGAACACCGAACTAGGGGAGACTTGCATTGAAAATAAACGAAACGTGTAAATGTAAACAAATGTTATGGATTTTTTAATACGCCGACAGGTTAACTTGCTCTTGAAAGGGTATGGAAATGCGTTGGCGGAGATGTGTTTTAACTAATTGATGTTGACATGTTCACGTTTCTTACCTCCACCTGAGAAAAGATTGGCTTATAAGTTTTCCCTTTGAGCTATGCGAGTATGCGTGTGTCAATAGGCTGTATTAACAAAATTGAATGAATTTACAAAATTCGAATTAAGTAGTTTTTTTTTCTGTTGACTACATTGAGTGCGTTTTTAAATAAAGTCTGTGGAGTGATAAATAATCATTTATAAAAATAAAAAAAATGGTTCACCCATTAAAAACAGCTGATTGCTTACATTGTTATTTTTTATTTATTTATGTAGAATACCACCTTATATGATTAAATGATTGGGTACTATTCTTAAAGCATGTTAGCTGTTGTTTACCTTAAGGGTTCTATTTTGTATTGTTGCCGTGTACGTAAATATAAGGTAAGTACACCTACGACCTATTAATGTTGAAGATGAAAGATTTACGATGTTATTTTTTGTACCGAACCTACGCAACCGATAGTTAAGTAGCAGGAAGAGTGTCCTAACACGTACTTAATTAACTATTGGGCAATAAAGTAGGGAAGGTATTTATAACTTTTATTATATTGTTTTAAAATAACTCTCATAGATTTAGGCCATAATTTTATGAGTCATCATAATTAGAAGGGTTTTTGTAGGCAGATTTTGATTAGATTTTAAGTCATAAGAGCGATACATCGCGGCGTAGGCTTACTAAGGGCCTGTTTCTATTGTCAGCCATTATCCAGACCACAAAGCAAATATTTATATGCTTTGTCATCCAGACATTGTGACTGTCAATTGGCACCTGGGGTAGGCTGGTGACTAAAGCACAAAACACACATCTAATGTAAAAGAGTGGGTGTAGTTTACTGTAAAAAATCACCAACTTTATATTAAATTTTAATAATAGGGTTCGTCATCTAATTGAACTTCATGATTTTCGAAACTTCAGCACAAAACAGCTAAAATATACATTGCTTCACAAAAACTTTATTCTATAAGTTACTCGACAATGATGTTGATTCTGAAGGCAGAAATTCTAATTTTAACGCTGTCAAACTAAAAAATTTGTTAGCATAAAATGACATTTACGGAAACAATCATAGAGTCGAATTTTAAACAAAGAAATTAAGGTTTTGACATCGCTAAATTTAAAATTTCTGCCTTCAGAATCGATATCATTGACGTGTTTTTCCCATGTATAAAACAAGAAAGAAGTTTAAATCTAAATTAGCCAGAACATGTAATAACGCCATCTTCACGATATAGCTCGAACTTCATTCGTTTTAGAAGCACACCATATCGGGAGAGTGATGCATTGAATACGCAGAGGGCGCTTCACCCGTTCATTTAATGCGGTAATTATTTCAAAAATCTAAACTATTTATTCTAATAAAATCACACTATTAGTTAAATGTGAACATGGAAGTAGAAAAAAAGAATGTGAATTATATAATAATGAATAGTTATATACAATAATATACATTATTATTTAATATGCAGCTATTTATTGTAGGTATTGTATGGTATTGTCCCCTTTTTCCATCTATCATAAATATTTTATTTAAAACAATACTAACTAGAATACCTACCTATAGTTTTGGCTTATTCTTATTACTTACTATGACTTCATTTAATTATAAATCCTACCTACATTAGCGGTGAATTATTCATAATCTAGATTATTGTGTGAATAATTAATGACGGATTTGTATTATGTTATTAATTCGAATGTGTATTGGATTGGATTAATTATTAATGCTGACATTTTGAGAGGTACTGGTTTGGTATAATCGTTGATAATAATATCAAGTTTTTTTAACTACACAAGAATTTATAAAGCTGTAAGAAAAGATTTTACGTTTTAAATTTGAGATACTAAACAACTACATTTTAAAATATTTATAAGCCTACGGAAAAAAATCCGGCAGGCCTTTGCTACGAGAGTGCTACGAGTTTCGTAGCACATTGCGAAACCGCTACGCAAACATTGACACCTCAAACAAATCTGTGTCTCGCTCCCGTCATAAAAAGGTTATTGTCCTTTTATCTTATCTGTGTTTGCTCTCACTTTTTGCGCCAGTTTTTTGTGAAGCGTGCCGCTGCAGTAGTGTTTACTTTGTTATATTTAGCGGAATATCTGCGACAAGTGAAGTTCTATTTTTGGTTGTGTCTTTGTGCGCATGTGCGGCGGCGGCGGCGGCGCACTCCCGTCTACCGATAGTGGAGAACTCCCGAGTGATGAGGTAAATAAACTGCGGCGAAATTAGGGAACTACGAACGTGTTTGTATGTGAACTCATTTATAATTAAGTGAAAAAAAAACTATTTTAAATTTGCAATTGGATACGTACAATAAAAGAATGAGGAAGCAATTAAAAACAAAATCATTTTTAATTTATTTAGAGTAATACTGTTCAAACATTTAAAATTAGTAAATTACACAATAATTAACGCGCAATAAAAACTTAGTGCACGCGTTGAACTCTTTTGCTCCGCGACCTCTAATACGTAAGACCTAACACCTAAATCCGCTGATTTACTTTCGAACATTAGAGCGCAATGGGGCAATTGTTTCTGATAGAGAGACCAGTGGCGCCGCAGTGCCGAGGCGCGGGCGGAGCGAGCGGTCGCGTCGTGAGCAGGCGGCAGTCAGCGCGCAGCCACAGCGGCCCGAGCCGCTAGCTGAACCACGGACGTGACATGCAAAAAGTTTAGTGCCCAAAATGAGACGGAACGTGAAAATCTTGTTCCTCATAGGAACTGTGTGGATGTTCTTCCTCTTCTACTACATGCACTCGGATAGCGAGACCGTGTCTAAGGTGAGCGATCAGTTTTGGAGGGAAGCCAATCGCCGCTATCGGGCCCTCGGGATCAGCTGGCGATGTCAACGCCCTCTGACCCGCAGGTCTGAAACGCTGCATTACAGGATTTCCTAATTTAAAAATGCTTCGGCAATGAAACATCTGTACCGAGAGCTGTTATCGTAGCATTTGCATTATCAGCGGTCAGGTTCGAGCTGAACCCGACAAGTGCACGATGACATGACCGGGTATGTATCGATAGATAAGGGAGCTAGAAATTGTGTGTGTCTTGTAGTTTTATTTATTTACCAATCGTTACGAGTTTTCCCTGTTTTGGACAATGTTATTGCGAGAAGTACGGTATGGTTAAGAGTTTCCGTAAATCGTGGATTGTTATGTTTGGGGGCTAGGACTTTTAGTGTTATTAACATTTAGTTGTGTTGAGGGAGGGGTGTATTCCGCAGGGAGGGTGAGGCAAGAGGGTGCATCGCTAGCTCATGTTTTTGACATTCAAAGTTGGGTTAGAATTTTCTTTTCAAGAAAATTATTTATTTTATATTTGGTAATATATGGCAGTGTGTGAATAAAATAAATATTTTAAAGGGTTGAGATCTATATAGTCCTACGAGTAGGTAGGTAGTATCATTAAAGTCATTTGTTTTGGGTGTAAATATTACTTAAATCATTTATATTTTTAACGAAAAGCAAAATCAAATCTTTAAATTCAAATAACATATTTAGTTTGCACCTGAAAAATTTATTTCTTACAAGAATTTATATTATTTAAAGCTACAAGTTACCTATAAATAATTATTCATATTGTTAGTTTTTGCTTACATTTTCATTAGTTAAATTATTCAAACTTGAACTTATCTAGGCACTGCAGCATTGCATAATGAACTGGTAGAATAAAGCCCTGCATTTCCTGGATGTCATTAAAATTACAATAGAACATAGGTAAATGTTGCAATGCCATTGTTAGATATACTATTATCGACATTAAAGGGTAAAGTTAGCAAATAGAATATCTACTCAGACGTATTGAACATATTCAAACATATTTGAGTGAATTAAGATGAGAATACGAAGTAATTAAGCTTAATAATATATTTTTTTGTCTAAATAGCAGACACTTTCTGATACATTTAAACTTCAAAAAAAGATAAAAATACATACTTAATTATTATAGACAATCAACTTGATATCTATGGAGACTGGCCGCATATTATTTTATTTTATGATTAAACTTACGTCATTGCAGACAATAATATGTAATCGAAAAAAGAAAAAATCCAAATTCAAAATGAATTAACATTGGGAGTCACGCAACCTGCATTCTCTTGTTAAATACGACATCCTTTCTAAAAGTCGCTCTGAGATTAAGCGGATACAGCATTAAATTAAAAAGATAAGCCAATTTAATTACAAAATACTTGATCTATACTTTTATAGGAACTGCCGTGGTAAATTGACGATTAATAATTATTTAATAATTATTAATTAATTTGATATGTTTATCTGAATGTGAGAACATATATATATTTAAAAGAGATGATTTAGATATAATACTTACTAAGAATTCATTTTTACAATAGAATCAATTATATATGATTACTGTACTTATTTACCTAATATTATATACCACACATCTACACATGCCTATTTTAAGTTTGTAACATTTTGAAGATCAATATGTCAAGGTTACAAATTAGATTAACATAATGTGTGATTTTGCAATAGAATATAAATTTGATAATTATAATGTGTATAATATATTAGTATCCTAAGTTTTAATATACCTATACTTATCATTTGAACCTTAAATGCAGAAGACAATATGTGAAGGTTCTTCCATGATTGAAATATTTAAAAACCTTCATAAATGTGTGATTACGTAATGGGTACTTCTACTTAATGTCATAGAATATCTGGAATTATTAGCCAATTGAGCTATTTAGTTGTTAAGTATTATTAAAGCTAGCACACTTCTTGCGGTTACTTTACTGGAGGACATTAGTAGGATATTATTATATTGATGAAACTCTAATTCTGTGGATGACGCTGTGGGCTGTACATTTATATTTCTTTTTTACTTATGTTATTTATAAGATTTTCAATGTATGGCTGTTTGTCTTCCCTAATAAATAAATAAATAAAAAAAAAAAACTCTTATGATCCGACTGCAAGTACCTACCTGCTATTATGACAGATTGTAACCCAAATTTTGATATAAGCAATTAAGCAGGTAGGTATACTTACATGTTTAAGGGCATATGAGTTGCATTAGCTTTTATAAAGTTTTATGTAGAGCTTTAACATACCAAATATGTCATGATCTAGTGGTAGAACTGCCTCTGTGGTCTAGTGGTAGAAGCTTCGCTTCATGACCCAGAGGTCCCGGGTTCGATTCCCGGGTAGGACCATCAATTTGTGTTTCTAAATTGTGGTTCTAAGTTTGGTTAGGACACAGAAGGCTGATCACCTGATGTCCGAAACAGTGAAACGATCCATGCTGTCGGATGGGCATGTAAAGCAGTCGGTCCTGCGCCTAGCTCTCTCCAGTCGTGTCGGTCAATCCGTCCCATTGGGTTATGAGAGTGATGGAACAGAGAGTGCTCCTGTGTACTGCGCACACACTTGGGCACTATAATCTACTCCTGCGTAGATGGCTGATCTCAAATGAGATTGGCCGCCGTGGTCGAAATTCGGCTAGGAGGACATTATTATGTCATGATATAACATAATTAATGAGGATAGCGACATTTTACCCAATTTTGGTTACACTAGAGATGTCCGGATTAGAGCCGCATTGCCCACCACACACAAATATCACTTACATCAACAAAATTGTACAATTTACTCCCTGTACCTCCTGCAGGTTGACTGGTAGAAAATGCTTTTAGCATTAAGTCCACCTAATTGTACATAATTACTTTTGTATATTGTGCAATGAAGAATAAATAAATAAATAAAAACTTATACAAATCGGTGACAAATACTAGAGCTGGACTAGGGGTTGTCACTGTATATACGTACACTCACAAGCAATGAAAAAGTTTTATCAACTTTATCGTTCATAACGTGCAACATGATTCTTGTTTAAAGAGTGATAAAACGATTACATTCTCCTCCAGAATTTCGGCCTACTTTGAAAATATGTAATATCTTAATTTCCTCATGTCATAACCTACTATATTTCAATGAGCTTTACATTAATTTTAATATTAAAGGCCTATAACAGCAAAATATCAGTGGAATTCGAATTGAACCCGGGACCTTCGATGTCGTTTGATTGTTGACTTATTTCATTAACATACTTTTACTGTGTCGTCGACCACAGACGGAGAGTTAAAAAACAACGTTTGTTTTTATAATTTTATGTAACAGCGGCGTCTTGACGTCACAAAGTGGGTTAACAATTTAAAAATAGCATTATATTTTGTAAGCTTACTACATTTTTTATTCATGTAGTAAGTAATTTTAATATGAATTATTTAATAATATTTTTTAATATATGTTGAGTAGTAGGTACATTACATATTTTATATACTCTGTTACAGAAGCTGTCAAGTATCAGGTAGGTAGGTAGGTACATAATAATATAGGATCACATAGTATCTCGTAAGTATCTCACATTCTCTTACTTATGTGAGTGAAGGCAACCTCCCTTCTATAGATTGCATTAAAGTCACTCACGGCCGCTGCTAAACCTAACTATTGCTAATATTCTCTGTGGCCGCTGCCGCTACTGACTTGAATATCAAATGGAATGATTTTTTCGGTCACTGGGCGACCCATGACTGTACTGTAGTATGCCTAGTTTACCTACTTTTAAATTTGGTACCACTTGCAAATACGGACTTGAAACAATTTAAAACGGTTTTTTAATTAATGTCCTTTATGCATTTTATATATAGAGTGCGTTGCACATGATACAATCGCTCCTACCTTATACATGTTTTATTATATAGTAAATAGTAGATACCTATATTAGTAATTGAAGCTTTCAAAATGAGTCGATCAAAGGGTTCATACCAAATTTCAAACATGTAAAGATATAAATATTGTATCTATCTCGTAAAAAACACATTAAATTAAGCATGCCCTCAGAAATCATGGTCATACAAGTAATTAACTTGTGCAATAAACACATCGCGTCGTGTCATGCAAAAGTGATTAGCTTGGTATCATTAAAATATATAATTATATTATATACTTATGGAAATCTTATTTGGTTTCAGGTCCAGTAGGTTGTTCTGGCCCTTTTAACTAAGTACCTATATGCTAGCAACATAAGGTAGGGTCGAGATATTATAAAAATACAATAATTTAAAAAAGTAAGTAGGTGTGTTGCCAAAGAACTGCCTACGCTCCTGCTTTAACTAATATTATTTTTAATGGTCGGACATAAAAACGGTGACATAAAATAAAAGAAAGGCTTTCCATGGGCATAGAAACTTTAGTACGCAGAAAATCATTAATCTATTTAGCGAACTATTCTATGGCAGTAAACTGACCGCTTTCATTTTACGTTCCTCCAAAATCCGGTTTCTATACCCACGATGTTACATCAGAGCCCAATTACAGGAGTACTAACTATTATAAAACATTTTATCTGTGTAATTAATATTGCACTACTTTGCATATTAGGTAATAGTCTTTAGAAACTTTTAAAATCGAAATAGTCAAAACAAAGAAAAGCGGTAGAGCGTGGTGAATCGACTTTTTTGTCCATAATATCGATTTAGCTAAAAATAATGTGTACTTATAATGATACGTTAAAAACAGGGTGACTCAACATAGACCACTGGTTTTCGGATCATTTGAATTATTAGTTTAAAGCAGGATTATTTAGTCAGGGTATCCGACTTATATATTCATGAATTGTATTTTAATACGCGATTGTTATTGTTATAGCTATGGTATAATATAACATGAGTTTTATTTAACAGTAGTTGAGTATTCTTAGCAAAATACACCAGTATCATGTACAAAATGTTAAATAACAAGGTTGAATGTTAAATTTTATGGCAATTCGTGGTCATGAATGATCGTGAGTTGTAAAAAAGTAATGGAGTAAATGTCAACTCCATGACAAAAGTGTGTCTCGAACTAATCGATTCAATGTTTTTTGTGAATCAATTTAAAACGAAAACTACAAAACGATGACTGATTCGGCTTCCAAATTGCGAAGACGCTTTTAAATTAATTTCAATAGTAGGTAGTTTCGTAATCGTATTTTGTAACTTTATTATTTTTGTATGTTCACCTTAATACTCGATGCTTTAATTTTTCGTTGTTGTTTAGTTAAGAATACAAAAGTTTTTTTTAAATTTACACTTTCACTGCACAGTTGGCAATATTGCGATTCCTTTGCAATATTGCCTTCTGTGCTGTGTAATTAAATACTGTGTGTGTATCTTTTTTTAAATTTTATAGTCGTCTACACAAAAACCAAAACATGGCGCACTTGTTTTGTTTTCTGAACTTAATTATTTGGTTGCAATAATTGTAAATAACAAGTTATACTAACAACTAGATATCAATGGATAAAGTTCACACTTTGTACCTCTTATCAAATCTAAGTTCATACCTAAGTAGGTGGGAATATTGAAGGGTATAGAATAAGTAGCAATTGAAAAGCAAGCAGAAACCAGCTGTAAGAGTTCTCTTTGATTATACCTTTAGGACCAGCGACCGTGAACCTCATACAACACTTTCACATAATTTAAATTGATTAAACGTAGGTACTTCTATAACTTTTCAAATAGCATAGCTGTAGGTACTGACTGCAATCGTCCCTAGTTCCAAGTCGATTCCCGGCCGAGAAATAGTGTGATAGATTAATACAAAGTGTGACACTTCGCCAAGCGCCTTGGTCTGAGCCAGTCGATACCGATTATCCTGCCGCTCCCAACTTGCACGAAGGTGACACCACCACTCCGCCGCGTACTACACTCACGTAGTCCTACGCCGCGACACGGAAAATCAGCCCCTCAACCTGGACGTGAACGGGTGCAAACCGAAGAGGTCAAGCACACTTGTCGCTAGCCGGACAGGAACGTTTCCATCCTTTATCCAGCTTCCTTCACCGTCTATTTCATGGTAAGTATGTAAGTTTTATCTTGATGGAATTACTAGTAGAATCCACCCTTAAAATTTAACGGGTCCGAAAAACAACACACTGTATGTGTATAATAGTTAGCTGCTAGCTGCCACTTCATGTGACGTTCGCCACCAATCGGAACCATAAGCTATGCTCAACATCGACCACTGATTATTGCAGCCTCGACGAAAGTGACACCACATTATTGAAAGTGTGGAAAATGGAACCGAGTTTCCCTATTGTGATTTTATGAAGCATTGTATTGTATGAAAACAAAAAATATAATAATGATGATCGAAGTTTGTTTTTTCTGTAGTAGTATCTGAATAGGTACTTAAGTAAACTATGCAGTAGTTTTTGCAGATTTCACAAACATTTTTTATGTTTGTGACTTTATATTTTATATAATTATACGCAGCGATAGGTATTATTTTGCAGATTATAGCCATAGTTTATCCTACACACATACATAATTATTATATTACTTACTTCGATATAATATACAAATTGCAGTAGGTATGTGCCTGCAAGAATTGAATAAAACGCACAAGAGTTTAACTCAATTGTTTGTAATAACAAGTGAAAATAACTTATAAGATTAATTGACTGCGTTAATGCTAACACATGATCCAAACGTGCCTACACTAACTATAAGCTATTGCAAGTTCCTTCTTAGAACTAAGAAAGAGGCTAATGTTAACTTGAAAAAAACTCTAATTGCAGTCCCGCCTCCTTTGTTGACTTCCGAGCGCGGGAACCACAGACAACTGTTTTTTTTTCTTTTGTTTAACTGACATGACATGACATTGCAAGAATTGAAATAAGAACGATACATTTCATCGAAATTTGGAAATTGGAATCTCATGTATTCTAGCCTGTAAATTAATTGTAAAGCGTTATATTTTTTTCTATCTAGGTATATTTTTTTTACTGTAATGGTCTAAATTGTTAGATTTTAATTAGGACTACCAACTGTATCAATACGTATTAACATGTGCATATTCATACATATGCATTTCTAACGGCCTATATTTGTACGCTTGCTGAATTTTAACTCAATTTAAACGAAGTAGGTATAAAAAACGTATTCTATTAACAGAAATAACTTTTCCGGGAGATCCATGCGCATGAAATTAATAGGTTTCCAAACGTACAATATTCGTAGTCATTTATACTTATCTTAGGTATACGGATATAACATAAAACTACCTACAAAAGGTATGTACACATACACAATAGGGGGATGGACATTCCAACCAATATTGTTAAACTTATATTTAGTTAAACCTACCTTAATTAATTATAGACGACGACCATGAGAAATACCTTATGTGACCGATTAGAAACTATTTTAAAGTTGTTATCGTAAATAACATCATCCATAATTTGTTAAATTATTTATAAGTAAGTACTTAAATGAGTTTTTAATTTAATTTTTATTATATATTATTTAATTATAGTACACATGATAGTTTTTTTTTACTAGCCACCTTTAAAATATTTAAAAACAATAATTAATAAAATATGTATCCAATTTCAAATGTATCGATACTATGGACGCGTTGAGCTGTCAAATGTGTTATTAAATTTACTCTTCGATATAAAACTGCTCGCGATGTCGTTGCGAAGACATATACGGTATCTAACTTTATTTCATCAGATTTCACAGTTATTCTAAGAACGTATTCCAATAAGAGTAGATTCAAGTAGACTACCATCATTAGCACAAATACGTGAACAATTTGAGTGTCGGCAAGTCTCGGTGAACTTAAAATGTGTTTATAACCAGCCATTAGCCGATCATGCGGGAATGAAGCCTTGTAAGTGTCCGGTGAAGGGTAGTTCTATAATACTTTATACTTACTAATGTATCCAAAAATTATTATGCTGAGCGGCCGACGACAGCTACATATAGTAAAGTTGTTGATGTAGAGGCTTACGTGCGTTCTACGTGCAAAAAGTAGATCGCAGGAAGTAGTACTACGACTACATAATTCTAATCCTAATTCTTGTACATATTTAGCATGCTGGTGATAATTGAGCTGTTCAATATAATTTATATTTTTAATTCCCAACTGATCACGGTGTTTCCCGGTCAATCATTTTCGCATCACCGCAGTAACGAACCGGACACCTCGAACTAGTTCATAATAAATACGCCTTGTCTCATCCATCATTTTCTTGAAGTAATGATGTAACAGCTGTGTACTAACACTGTTCTAAGTAACTTAGAAAGTGAAGTGGCAGATATAATTGGGCCATTTTGCTTCTCGTATGTCTTGCACACCTACCCACGAGATAACAGTCGATGTATCAGGTCAGATATCCACATCCGTTAATTAAAATAACTGGTATCTGTTTTTTGGTTTGTTTTTTTACTCTTCTGCTTTGCGTACTGGCTATTGTTTTGTTATTTTTTCAATGCAATCACCAAATTGTTTTATTAGTTATCTATAATTTTATTTTGCTTGCTTTGCTTAGTACCCAGTGAGCCAAATTTATTAGATACAAAAGGAAATTACTACCTGGAATGAAATTATGCCGGAAGGATGTAATTCCTATGTATAATGGAACATTAATATAATATAGAAAGTTATTTGTCACTGTGTCCAAAATTGGCCATTGGTCTAAACGGTGAAAGCTAAGTGACCAGTTAGGACTCCATTGTAAATTTTAAATGGACATTTTCCTGCAATGTAAATTTCCATTAAAATATTTAAGACCGTAATCGTATTGCGTAAAGTTGTTACACGTCTAACATGCTCGTATACTATTTTTTATTAAGTACCTACCTATGTTGTAATAAAATAATACTTATCTTAATTATTTTTACCTTACCTACCCATATAAATTATTTGAGAACGTTACGTTCATTAAGAAAAACATACTTTTGTTTGCACAACATAACAATTAACTCGAAAAATGACGTGGAATAATTATCAAATCTTTCCGCGAATTTAATAACTTAAATAAGGATTCAATAAAATTTGGTTATAAATATGATCACCCACGCTATCTTAATCTACTAATTAGGATACATATTGCATGTAAGCAAGTCCAATACATACATACCTACACTTAAAAACTAATAAGTACAATTTATTTAAGCTCAGCAAAAGGGTGGATTTCAACAAGTCCTAAAAAATCTTCATTTCCGTGGACTTTTTTATCTTAAGGTTTTTTATATTAGAAAAACGCTTTTATTCAAGTTTTTGTTAATGTTAGTGTTCTTACTTAATGGGTAGCAGATAAGTTAAAAACTGAATGAGATACGGATGATAAAAAATTTCCTGCCACGGCGATGAAACATGCGTTCACGGCAATGAAACAAGCGTCCACGGCAATGAAACAAAGGCCCACGGCAATGAAACAAACTTCCACGGCAATGAAAGAACTGTATACAATGGAAATGAAAGAATCAATCCACTGCAATTTTTTAAAAAGACTGTGTGGGAAACTTAAACTTAGACAGGTATGTATGGCAGAAATATTTGGATAGATATTGGAACGAAAGAAAGAACGGCAGTATGTATAAAAAAATAAGAATATAGTATGGAATTCTCTAAGTAGCATTATGGGGTCCGTATTGCGACGTATAAAACAAAATGTTTCATTTCACATTAATAACGTTCACAACATATGATAAACCTTACCTATAACATCTATATTTTCATAAGGTATAATATCCAATTCGTATACTGTTCATTTTATGTAAAATTCATAAATTATACTATAATATGACATAATCTGTGCTGAATAACACAACACCGGCAAAACACCTAGCACCAAAATATAAAGATAGGTGCGGTTAGGTGCACATGTTGGTCAGCTAAGCGTCTCCCTACATAGCGCCAATAATAATAACGCAGTCAAAACTCCTTGCACCAAAACCTAAACATAGAGCGTCTCCCCATGTAGCCCCGCTTCGCTTTTGATGAACATGTGCACTTAACCGCTCCTCCTCGCTTTTCTCGTCATCGCACCTATCTTTAGGTTGTGGTGCTAGAGGTTTTGATGGTGTTGTGTAATTTAACAGATTATGTGATATGATAGAATATTTTATGAACTTTATGCTAAATCATAGTATATTTTAATTGGTATAATAATATGAAATGTACATGTTATCATCATCAGCCTAATAATCATCCAATGCTGGACATAGGCCTCTCCCAAGGAGCGCCACAAACTCGGTCCTCAGTCTTCCGAATCCAGCCACTACCGGCTACCTGCCTAAGCTTGCATATTTTGACAGCTATGTTGGTAAACTTAGTCCTCTGACGTATAACCTCTTTTCTGATACCATCCATTAGAGAAACCCCAAGCATAGCTCTCTCCATAGCACGCTGAGTGACTTTAAATCGGTGGACCAGTCCCACCATCAGTGTCCACGTATATGCACCATATGTCATAACTAGCAGGGCGCAATGGTTGTAGAGTGTTGGATGAGCCTTTCAGCCTTCTTGTCGAAGTTGCTTCTGCCTAGCCGAATAGTCTGCCTCAGGTAGTCATATTATTGCACAACTTCGATAGTTGTCTCACGAACGATCACCGGCTCCGGTTTTATGTGAACATTCTACATGACTTTTGTCTTGCCCAAGTTCATACGGAGGCCTACACGGTGCAAGCATTAAGGCCACTTAGCATCCAGCTGAGTTCCTGCAGAGATGTTTGTTCTATTATATTCTATTCTACTATCTGTGGGAGGTGTAAGTACCTGCACCTGGCTCTCTCTAATGGGACCTTTGTGCAATGTGCATATCCCCAAGGTCTAAGCTGCCTTTCTAAGCTTGGACTATTTCCCACCACGCTGGTCCACAGCGGGTTGGTGGGTTCACATATTATCTAGATGTGCTAAATCTATAGGTAGATATGCAGGATTCTTCACGGTGTTTTCCTTCACCGTAAGAGTGATGGTATACATTGTATTTAAATTCAAAGGAACACATTGGTACATGTCAGTGCCGGAATTCGCACCCGCATCATTGCCGTGGGAAGCGGGCGCTTACCCGACTGAGCTACCACCGATCTTATTTATACATAACGTTCATTATAATTATGTTGTGATTGTTATTATTAATGTAATCCTAATCCTAACTAATATTATAAATGCGAAAGTAACTGTGTCTGTCTGTCTGTCTGTCTGTCTGTTACTCTTTCACGCCAAAACTACTGAACGGATTTGAATGAAATTTGGTATACATACGGTCTAGACCCTGGGAAAGAACATAGGCTACTTTTTATCTCGGTATTCCCACGGGAAAACTTTTTGAGGCGAAGCGAAGCGCGCGGGAACAGCTAGTATTATATATTTCGTTTTTATACATCGCGATACGCACCCGTTTTAACGCACTGCAAAAAGAGGTAATGTTACTAGTCCTGTAGGTAATGTCAGTGATCGGTATTACCTGTATTACAGGTAAAAGATGGTAAAGATATGTTACTTTGCCTAATCATACATACCACGGCGATGAAAACATAAGTCACGGAAATGAATAACCTGGCCACGGAAATGAATAACCTAACCACGGCAATGAATACAAATTATTTAACAAGACATGGCAATTAATTTTTTTTCATTGCCGTGGCTTTTTTTCATTGCCATAGCAAATATTGGCCACGGAAGCCACGGAAATGAAAGCATGGCGATGAAAACCAAGGCATTAAATATAAATAACTACAAAAGTATTAACTATTCGAAGAAATAAACACTTTATCAGGTAAATATTTTCAAAAAGCTTTCTTTTGAATGCTTATTCTAGAAGACAAACTTAATTTTATAGAAGTTATATCTATCCACGGCAATGAAAGAAAAATTGTCCAGTCCCCAAAAAATTTACTGATTTTCACTATTGCGCAAAAACGCGGGCACCGATGAACCTCCTGCCACCTCTAGCAGTTAGGCGACACTTGTAAGAAACGATTAGCGCACTCAGAGGGGCACCCAAGTTCATAGGTAAAACAATATCCTTGATCATGTTTAGGACACGGCGATGAACAGAAGTTCTGGGACACATGAATTTTCACTTACCGTTCGTTATATTCTTTATATATTTCAATAAATGTATTCCCTGACAATACTTTAACTATTAATGTATCAAATGAAACTAAGTTTAACTATCAATACTCAATATTTTTTCATCAATGAAGAATAATACAAAACGTGGTTACGTGGGGACAGACACGGCAATGAAAGATTTGGAGGTTTAATATTTTATTTAAAAATATCCATTAATCCTATTAATACAATATTTAGTGCTACACATAGATAACTATTTCACTTAACCGGAAAAAAATATTAGAAAATTATAACTTGGTTTTTTAGTACCGATTTCATTGATGCCACGCAATTTTTGGCCGCGGGAAATTCACCCAAAACTGTTATAGTTATTTTTTCAGTTATTTGTCGGTAAACTACGATCCTAACAACATATAATTAACATTTATGTATCACTGAACTTTAAATTTTTTGTGGCTATTATTAGGTACACTCACGAGATGAAAAGTTCTAGTGACAATAGCACAAAATTACTCCTAAACGGAAAATACTAGGTATCTTAAACTCGCCGTCTGTTATATTCATGTAGAGTGGTCCAGAATATTAGCAACTAAAAACGTAATAGTTTTTCAAATGTTAAAAGAAATGATTTAATAAATTTGGGCCATTTTGTGTCGCATTTTATGAGTGGGACTTTTTCATAGTTCGCAAGTATTACTAGTCACGTCAGTGTTCGTAGTACAAGGTGGTAATAAGGGTGCGAGCTCTGCACTTGACGGCTAGCTGTCCCTTCCCGGCAACCACTTTCACTTTCTAAGTAATTTCTTCCTCCGTAACCTCTTCTAAAGTTGTAACTTCATTCATCGGTCATTTAAAAAAAAGGTCACGTATTTTTTTATAATTGGATCGACATTGGTAATAGGATTGAAGTAATTTCATAAAATATTGACCCGGTAAACAATCAATTTACCGTTACCAAAGTTATCATGCAATCTAAAATAAAATAAAACGTAAAATTATTTTAGGTCGAGGAATTTAATTATGTTGTTTGTTTGTTTTTTGGTAAATTTAGGGTAATAAAATAACTAAGCATTACAGTATACTATAATTACTTATACATACATATATGAGTTCACGATGCAATGCGTTGGCCGCTTCGGTCAATGAATTCTGTGCGATATCTAAATTATTGTCACATCGGAAATTATTGCTTTATTCCTTTTATTATCAAAATGGTGAACAATACTTGTAACACTTGTGATATTCGAAAGCCACCGTATCTAGAAGGAGAAAAGGCTTTGCCGTCTGTAAAGGTACAACATCAGGATAAGATAACACTTTTATATTAGTAATATTCACTAACAGTTATAACCTTCTGTTCTCAAGTTTCAGTACTATTCACGCAATTCGCTCATTGTGGTCCAAACAATGCATCGGGCGAATATTTGGACTGAGTTTCAACATCATAGTGCTTCTGGTATCTTAATGTACAATCTCTACTATCTCCGTAAGCTACTATTACACTTACATTACAACCAAACTGCGTAGTCTAGACTATTTCATAAACATAATATAGGTATCATTATTATGGACCTTCATAAATATTGCTAGCTTTCCCTGCGAGCTTGGATCTTTGCCTTAAAAGGTTTCGCCTTGGGAATTCTGAGATAAAATAACCCATGTCCAGAGTATATTACATTAGTACAAAAAAAAGTATGAGTGAGAGTATATTACATTAGTTCAAAAAAAATTATCTACATCTAACCAAGTATTGAAAGTATACAACATTCACATTTATACTAATACAGTACATGGTGTAACAGGCACTGAATGTAATATTTGAATATTTATATTTTCATGCTTGGCCATGCAACACGCGTCGATATAAATGTGTTAAGGTGGCCAGTAGACAAGTATCATGTACCTAGTTGTTAATTTGACGGTAACACTGATAACTGATAAACTTTGAAAAATATGAAATAAGACGACTTTCATTAAAAAAACAATAACAGTTGCGATAGAGGAGTTGTTGAGATTTTGGCTATTTAGATTGTAATAATATTGAAATAAGGTTTTTGTTATGAAATATAACAAAAAGTGAACAGTTAATACAGTGAAACTCAATGGACAACATTTCAAAAAACTAAAGCTGCTATAAATCGAAAACCATTTCGAGATTTAGCTCTAAAGGCCACAAAAAAAATGTTTTTGTATTTTTTGGATGTATCATTTTCGAGAAAATCATAAAATAGTAAAAAAGTGCTGATGACGTCATGCATCAGGTGCGATGCATTTTGATGATCAAAGCCTATAGATTTAAAAACAAAGTAACTGTCACTTTCATTTTTGATTGACGTTGACGTTTTATCGTGACGTTGTTGTTTATTTGGGTCATTTTCATTAATTCTGTTCTGACACTTTCTGACTATTTTTTTTATTTATTATTAAGAGATGACCTCTATATAATATGTCCCAGAGCATGCCACCGCCTACACAGCTGAAAAAATGCTTCTGCTTATTTTTTTACATGATAAGTACCTACTTTCCATCATCAGAAATATCAAGGTCATTTGAAAATGACCCATTTGTTGGTTGGCATGTAAACAAAGTTTAAATGTCACTTGTCAGTGTCATTTATGTTTTTTTGCGAGACTCAGGCAATAGACAAAAATAAAAATTGAGCCTAATATGTGACGTCACTTCCCGTTTTAAAATAATTAACTTTAAAGTTAAAAATAACATGCAAAAAATTATGTATATACAAAATAAAAAAATACGGGTCCCCTTATTTTCTATAAACTTTCCGAATAACTAATAAAAATATAGGGTAAAGAAAATGAAATGTTGTCCATTAGAGGCTTTACAAAAGGCCAATTAATTTGTGTTTCCTAACAAATGCCCAGAGGCAGACATTTCCTTGCCTAATCACAAATTGCATTGACTGCAACATGCGTGAGATAATAGGGGACAATCCACTTGGATTGCGCTCTATCTAACGTTCTAAGTCATTGCCCAAGCGTGTGTCAACCTTTTGTTACCTTGTCTCAGTTTTGTGCTTTACTAAAACAATGCTTCATAAAATTGTTTACATTGTTCAATCAATAAATGATCAGGTAATAGATATAAGGTACACATTATAAAGTCATATTGATGTCGATTCTGAAGGCACAAATTCTAATTTCGGTGCTACTCGTATCAAAACCTTAAATTCTTTGTTTAAATCCGACTCCATAAGATTTAATTTACCGTAATTTGTATTATTATTAAATTAAATAAACAGTTAAATACTTAACATTTAGGTCAGAAAACGTTCTACAGAAACAGGATATTCATCTTGGCTATTGACGTGCCTAATACAAACATAGATACCATAAAATGTAAATTATGGACCCAGAAAATCCATAACATTCATTGTACTATCCTACAACACAATATTGTAGCACGCTGTTGCAAGGCAACTGACAATGAAAGTAAACCCCTAGCCATTACGCTCGCCATCTTAGGCTAGTATAAACTATACAGACATATCCCTATATCTAGATTCTAGATAGAACACGGAGGAAGCAGATACCTATGCCTTCACGGTGCCTTAGTATTTTCGTCGCAGAAGGAAGAGCGTTGCAAATTACCTCTTAAAACCTACATTCTACGGTCCAAATTGTTCAACATTAAGGATGTATAGGTTCGTGACTAGAATCTGTAGAAGTAACTTGGGGCTTTCCAATCGTGTCTACCAGTTTAACGGCTTATAAACCTTATAACTATATATAGTAAACAGCTCTAAACTGGATTGAAAGCTCGGGAAGCTAACTTGGTGGGGAAATCAAATGACATATCTTTTGCAAATCAATTGAGGAGGTAGATCAATAATTTATATACTACTTATAGGCGAAGGGTAATCATAATATAAGCCTTCAGTAATGACCGTCTTTATTATACAGCTTTTATCATCTTTCTCCCTTCTAGCTTTCCCCGCAGCATACTTGATAGCAAGTTTTTTTTTTTTTATCCCAAGTCCGCGGTAACCTTTAAAACGACGGACAGTTTGATATCAAAGCTATTTTTAGTTCGTCTGTATGTTAGAAATATCTTGAATCTGATCCTCTCCGAGGATAAGGAATTTGACACTTTTCCAATATCTCTCTCTTAAACTATCGCCCTGAATACGCCACGGAATAGACTTATCCAATTCAGCGACTATTTTCTTACAGATTTGAAACGAATTCTTGGAATAGTTGACCTATAAAGTGTGCTGGTAGTACTAGAAGTATACAATCATCATTGACTTAATCATCCTAACTAATATTATAAATGCGAAAGTATGTAACTGTGTCTGTTACTCTTTCACGCCAAAACTACTGAACGGATTTGAATGAAATATGGTATACATATGGTCTAGACTGTGGGAAAGAACTTAGGCTACTTTTTATCCCGGAATTCACACGGGAAAACTTTTTAAGGCGAAGCGAAGCTCGCGGGAACAGCTTGTATAATATAAATCATCTAATTCGTCGATATGAATCTGCGTCACTTGTTGAAATGACAGGACGCACGTCCCGTTAGAACATTATACTGTATGCAACAAACACTATAGTATATGCAGTAATCTACATGCTTTATACTAACTTAGGTACGTATCATTTATCGCACTGTAATTTTTTGTAGCGCAACTTTTTCGACACGATTTTTTAGTCGCGCTTTTCATGTAATATTACTGTGATTTTTTATTGATAAGTATATTTTTTTATAAACTTTTACGACACAACTATTAAATTATAATGAGTTGCATCACCGTACATTAACGTTCATCGATGATAAATTCCATCGTAAATAACACACTCCCCGTGTAATCTATGCAGTTGATGTACCGAGCCTTTGCGCTGACCTTAGGCTTACTCTTAGAAACACTGATTAGATCAAATTCTATCTTTGTATTTAGGCACAGTTAAGTACCTATATTTAGCAAATATGGGGTGGAAGAAATGAGTGGGCCCTGGAGGGTAAGTAACTTGAAGATTTACGGTACTTTCTCTCCATGGACTTTTAAAATTTTCCACCCTGTAAGAATACCTTATTATATATGACAACCGAAATAAAAAATCGTACTAATTTTAACAGTGCAGTAGTAGTATCAGTCAGTTATTAATGAAAAATATGGTCAGATAAATGTTATCTGCGGAATAAAATTCCTGTCAATGATGTTGATTCTGAAGGCAGAAATTCTAATTTTAACGCTGTCAAACTAAAAAAATTGCTAGCATAAAATGACATTTACGGAAACAATCATAGAGTCGAATTTTAAACAAAGAAATTAAGGTTTTGACGTCTCTAAATTTAAAATTTCCGCCTTCAGAATCGATATCAATGTCTTCTTTAATTACAAAGATTCAGACGCGACAGCATGAACATTATTACCCAGATAACTTTTATCTGACCATTGAAAAATCAGCCCTTATACTATAGTCGGATTCCTCTAACCTCTAATCAAACAGAGGAAAGTATAATTGGCTTCAACAGTAATCCTACTGCACAATTTCACTTTTAAATTACACACCTCGGGTGCGTTAGGACGGTAAGTGCTATCTTGGGCAAGTTGCCTGCATAATTTTCCATAAACCTGTTGTACGCTACCCCTACTAGCCTTCACATAGACTATGGAAGATTAGACTTTCGTTGGCCAAAAAATACTCCTTTAGGCCTACGCGCACTGTCTTTTTTTTTGCAGAAATATCACATATATTAATTTATATTATGTAAGCGCGCACTGTGACAAATAAATCGCAGAGGATTACCTCAGCCTGAATAGCGCGCTTAAAAATCGTATCTCAGAAAGTCGTGCTACAAAAATCGCAGTACGCGCAGGCTTTTACGGAATAGCAGTTTAAGAAGAAGATATAGATGGTCGAAATAGCAGAAACCAATAAACTCTAATCACGTCTTATGTTAGACGTAAGTATTATTTGGTACTTGCAGTTTTATTTATAACTTTACTTTACGTAAAACGGCAATGCAAAGTCATGTCTAATTGTATAATAATATGTTCATGGTCAACGGCCATAAAAAAATTAGACACCGTTATAAACATGCCAGGGTTACCATGTTAAAGTATTTAACTCTACCTTGCAAATTTGGGACCAAACCTTAGGTACCTATGTCTCAGTGAAAGTAATGGGACACACAGTATGATTGACATCGAATCTAATAAATTTATAAGATATAGGTAAAGTCGTCATTTGGAAAAATATTCAAAGCCGTATTCTGTCAGTCCGTATTTATTTATTTTGTACCTTGATGAGTTTTAAGAAGTAACAAATACATTTTTAAAACATAATCGAATTGATATCCTTATATATCTATCCTTTGAAGTCAAACAAAAAATAAATATTACAGCAATAAACCTCCGCTCTCATAAAAGCACGTTTAAACACTATTAAATAAGCTTTAAAAGCTCTAATTGATACACAAAGTAAATAAAGCAATTAGTCGGGCTCATCATTATTCCACTTGAAAAGCTGAAGTTTGCACAAACACAAGCTCTGGGTCGGTGTTGCGCAAGATTCAACTGTGTGCTTTATGTTTTATGAGTTATTATGACACAAGGTCGAATCGCGCGTTTATAGATACATCTTTTGTGCTCACTGCAATTTGGTTTCATCATCGTATGCTAAAAATGGCAGTTTAATAATTTGATAGTATATTTTTTACACCTGTTGGAAAATTTTACGAAACCTCAACATGATTGTGACAAAGAAAATGATACTTATACCAAAAGCACAAAACAAAAGAAATCGCAATGCAAAGAAACCATTCGAAAGCTACACGAAAAAGTGCGTAAATGTAACTTAATAATATGTAAGGTGGCCATTTAACCGAACATCGATACGATTGTATGTAAAGCACGGAACAAGGCAAACATGTACCGGATCTTAGTCCACTCAAAATCAACTCACCTGCTTATTCAGAACCACACGCAACATAAAAGCAATCGAAACATGCATCTGTCTCGATCACTCTCGCGGGAAATACACCTCGCGCATATATAAACGAGAGATTACGATTGTATGTTTATGAGAATCAAGGCTTTGATACCTTGATAGTGGGTGTTGCAATGAGATGCCAAGGACGCGAGTTGTCCGGTACTTTCACTGCATCTACGTTGGTCCGCGGCCAAAATCCAGTCTAAACACTTACATAATAGGATTAATGCTAACTGTTTCTTGTCCATTGAAAGTCATGGCCATATTTAACCCACTGTGCGTGGTGTTGCATACCAGTGTCCAAGTTAAGAATAATTGGACAGTGGGCCGGCTACCATGCCTGTAACTATTGAATACGTAATATATTTATGAGAATAATATAAATTGCTACAAAAGTCCTAGTTTAATAGGCGCCGTCGGTTGACTTATTATATAAAATGGACAACATTTCATTTTCTTTACCCTATATTTTTATTAGTTATTCGGAAAGTTTATAGAAAATTAGTGGACCCGTATTTTTTTATTTTGTATATACATAAATTTTTGCATGTTATTTTTAACTTTAAAGTTAATTATTTTAAAACCGGAAGTGACGTCACATATAAGGCTCAATTTTTATTTTTGTCTATTGCCTGAGTCTCGAAAAAAAACATAAATGACACTGACAAGTGACATTTAAACTTTGTTTACATGCCAACCAACAAATGGGTCATTTTCAAATGACCTTGATATTTCTGATGATGGAAAGTAGGTACTTATCATGTAAAAAAATAAGCAGAAGCATTTTTTCAGCTGTGTAGGTGGTGGCATGCTCTGGGACATATTATATAGAGGTAATCTCTTAATAATAAATAAAAAAAATTGTCATAAAGTGTCAGAACAGAATTAATGAAAATGACCCAAATAAACAAAAACGTCACGATAAAACGTCAACGTCAATCAAAAATGAAAGTGACAGTTACTTTGTTTTTAAATCTATAGGCTTTGATCATCAAAATGCATCGCACCTGATGCATGACGTCATCAGCACTTTTTTACTATTTTATGATTTTCTCGAAAATGATACATCCAAAAAATACAAAAACATTTTTTTTGTGACCTTTAGAGCTAAATCTCGAAATGGTTTTCGATTTATAGCAGCTTTAGTTTTTTGAAATGTTGTCCATTGTGAAATACTTAAGTTTAAAAAGCTTCAACCAGCGATTACGAATCCATTTTATATGCAATACAGTTGTTAATCCAAATAATGCGGGCACTTCAATCCGTATTTATTTATTTATGTCTGCTCCATGTAATGTAATGTAAAAGGCGTATCTAATGATCGTTACATAAATCAGTGGTCCATAGATAATAGTGGAATCAGCCGCCATGCGTGTCATTTGATTCGTTTTGAACAAATAAATCTCTGATATCTCTTACAAGGAAAAATATTTAAAGATTGTAGTACTATTATTATTATACTCTGGAGTAGGGGACTCAAACTTGCAACAGAATCAATTTTAACACCATAATATTATGTATAATTATTAAGATGACAATCTATTTTAGGTAAAGTGTGGCCTTACCTACGATAATTGAAATATCCATCCATCGTTTACCTTTGTACGTACATAGGTAGTTAACTCAAAAAAAAAGTTTATGAATTGCCCAGTTACTCTGTTTCACAGCCAATAATGAGCTAGGTGCCATGGTATCCAATTTAAAACGCATTACATTTTATTTGGTGATATAATTATGTATACCCACCATTGCAAAACAGCCTTGCGAATTCGTGATGAAAAAAAACTTTATGCGAGTATTCTTATTTATCATGGCTACTTTCTAAAGTAATTTCGCAAGATTGAACTAAGCAACCTTCTCTATTATATCTGAGCCGTGGGAAAACCCTACATTCCTAATAAACAAGTATAGGATTGTTTCACTAAACTGTCCTTAAAATACTATTTTAATGTTTTCATTTGGGTTCCATACTACTATTAGTATTAGTAGTTCATCATCATCAGCCTATAGCAGTCCACTGCTAGACGTAGGCCTCTCCCAAAGCACACCACTGGATGTGATCTTTAGCTTTAGTATTAGTAGTTATTTATTTTTAATTGATAGCATAACTCTTTAAACATACCATAACAACTATCCTTTGACGAAGTTTCATACTAAAGAAAACTCTGTAGCTCCCAGGCAAAATAGAATGTAAACCGCAGTCTTGAATACACCACACAAAACTCATTTTGTGGTCAACTCTACAAACCTTTGTAAATCACTACAAGTACAAACAAAAAACGATATCTACCTACACATTTTGATGGATACACAAATCAATCAGAAAAATAAGTACTTAAGTGTTGAAGCGTAAAAAAGGAAGGAGCTCCTGGTTCTAGAAAATAGCGCTGAGTTTCAGTTTAACTCCCGTTTAATAAAAAACTAACAACACACCCCATATTTGTCCGCAGGAAGAAAACGTGGCCCTCAGACTGATAAAGCAGCACCCAGAGTCCGAAGAGACCGAAAGCAGTCCTCAAACCCAGGAGTATGGGACCCTGGGCACGGCGGCCAGCGGCCGAGGCGTGGCGTACTTCGACGAGGCGGCCTACGTGGCTGGGGGGGCCAAGGACATAGACCCCTATGTGAGGAACCGCTTTAACCAGGCGGCGTCCGACGCCCTGCCTAGCAATAGAGCCATTCCTGACACAAGGAATGCTATGTGAGTTTTGATCTTCGTTTTGTACCGTACCACTGCTGTCACATTAGCAATTAACTTGGATGTCAGAAATCGGTCAAATCCATACAAGTCACGTCAGATTTGACTATAGCGAGAGAGGCTGCTTAAGGGTTGTTAATTGCTAATGATCGGTGGTGGTAAATCCAATGTATATTTTAGATGGAAAGTTTACTAGAAAAGATAAAATTATATAAGGCACTTAGATCCTTACAGAATCGAACACATAAATTGATATAATTAATCACACATGTATGATTTAACAACATTAACATTAGAACAATGAAAGAAAACGAATTTACCAGAGACAGCACAATGCATACTTTCGAGACATTCTCGTGATGGGAATGATTCACTCAAGGTCTAGGCTGCTTATTGTTTCAATATTAAAACAAATACGTTATTAAAAAGTTTTATTCCCAAACGATATCTCTTCAAGCAATTAGAGGAAAGCAACACAAAGAGTAAAAGTTATACTAAAGTCGGACTCATAATATAAATAAAATTATGAATACCTATCATTGTTTCATAAATTTCATAACTACAAACGGTTCCTTTCCGCGGGGGTACCTGCCGATACTAACTTTAAAGACTGTGACGCTTAAAATTACTATCGATAATATCAACGATATAGGTATGAATTCTGTACTTACTTAAAATTTCATTTACAAGAAAAACATGCTCTACTACGAGTCTAGCAATGTTCTAATCTTTTACTACTGACAAATATTAGTAATGTAATGATAAGGCTATGCTGAAAGCTAACTTTACCTTCATAATTGACGATACAAGCACCATCCTAAATTATTACTAACCCATTAAATATCCAGCTATGATAATTATACTCATAATAATATTAAGCAGTATTATCACCGCAACAATGCCATTCAGTCATACGATATCCATCAGCCATACAGCAGACAAGTTACACCGTCGCGCTCAGTGCGGATGACTCATTATGTCACTTTATTATCTTTGTTCCACAACAAACTAAATAACACCTAATTAAAGTCGCATTATGGGTCACTCGGAGCCGGCTTGTGCAATGTGATTGTCTTAAAATAGAACTTGCGCTCTCACTTTGTGAGTTCCGTGAGAAGTGTTGAGGAAACTGTACCGTTTGTGAATAATGTTCATGTTGCGGAATACCATACAAAACTGAAACGATTCTTATCTTCACTGTCAATCCGTAATCCTCTACTGCTGGACATAGGTCTATCCCAAGGAGTGCCACAATACTCTGTCCTCGGCCTTCCTCCCCCAGGCATTAATGGCTATTATGTCTATGGTGGTCCGCTCAGCGGAGGCCAGGGTCACGCTATGCTGGCCTGTTCGTGGTCTCCACTCGAGAAATCGTCTACCCCAGATGTCATCAGTTCTTCGGAAGATACGGCCGGCCCAAATTCACTTCAGCTTGCAGATCGAAACGAATCGAAAGCAGAATTTATAAATATTTGTTACATTATTAACTTCTTTAACATTTTGGACACTCCTCTAAACCATTTTTATACTAAAATGTCAGCAGGAAGACGCAAATTAACCATTTTATTCTTCAAAGCTAAGAAGATAGATCGCTTCTTTCAACGAAGTAAATAAGCGCCAATCTAAGATTCTTATTTAAGTAAGTTTAAGCTTTCAAGCTTATCACGTTCCTTCGCCGCTCTGACGTCAATCAATATATGTGAGGGCCGGGCACTCGGGCAGGTGGGGTATCTAGTTTACATTTATTTGCAAACAAAAAGTTGCACGTCCACTTCGCTAGTCTTGCCTACTTTAATACTTTTTGACCGTCCGTGATCTTTACCCATATAGTATTTACTATGTAGGATATCATGCATGTTTTTAAATTTTTGATACTTTATTTACAAAGGCTCATGCTCAATATAATATTAATATGTTCATTAAAAAAATATTTGGTGCAATGTCTTGCCTATTACGTTCAATGATCTTATTTATAATATCTTCAAAATATTCCCTTGTTTGTGATAATCACTGTTTTATACTTAAATATTTATTCTAGGTACATTATTTGCTTTCCAATGTTTAATGTAACACCATACATATTTCACCTTCCACCCAGCAAACATAATTATAGCGAGCATATACTATGATCATAAACAATTATTGCATAACTTACTAATATTTTTCTTGTAAACTAAAACCAGTTTCTAACCTTTGACACCTCGCCAGCTCGCCACAGGCTACATAACTCCTTAGAGAGATACAGTTGCGTGCATCTAAAATATGTACAAACATTGGGCCAAGTCACTTTGCTACTAACGAAATTGAGACATTATTTAGAAGATAAATATTTGAAAGCAAATTTAATGTACTTGGCATATCCTATCCTAATCCTAACTAATATTATAAATGCGAAAGTAACTGTGTGACAGCTGTCTGTTACTCTTTCACGCCAAAACTACTGAACGGATTTGAATGAAATTTGGTATACATATGGTCTAGACTACTCTAGACCCTGAGAAAGAACATAGGCTACTTTTTATCCCGAAATTTCCACGAGAAAACTTTTTAAGGCGAAGCGAAGCTCGCGGGAACAGCTAGTCTACAATAAACAGATCTATGCCGATGGGACCGTCATAATGAACAGGTGCATTGTATACTCGTAATTATTCGTAGTATAGTTCTTAAATCATGTGAGGTAAGAGTTACATTTGGAATACTCTTCAACCAGTGTGATATTGACTATGTGCTCGTCCATTACTAGTTTGATGGTTAAGTACACTCAAATAGAGTATTTTTACTTAAGTAATGGATAATATGGATACTTACTTATAGCTATAGCTCAACTCAAGTTACTAATACCTACATTGTGAAGCTCACTTAAATACTTACTTACATTTATGTATGGATAAGGTAGAAGTTTTTTTTCTGTTTGAGCCATTAACTTGGTAGCTATCTGTTTAAAGTAGTAGATTTATGTAAACCAACTTATGTAGGGACGGTACAACGTTAAACGTTTATAAATAAAGGTAAAATATGTAAATGATTTAACTAATCTAAATTGGAGTAGAAAGTTTAAATCGAGGTTTTTTTAAAGCCGTCTTTGTAGGTACTTTATATTGAAGGTTAATTCTACTATACCTACAGGGCATGGCCAACGTGTTCTTTCACAACAGATTCACGTAGTTATAATAAAAGTAAACTAATTGGACTCATGCTGTGCTAAACCCACCTACGAGCGTGTATGCGTTTCGTTTTGTACAGCAAATTCATAGGATACCTTATTACGTTAATATGACCATATTTCGTTGTTGTTGTTACATTTTAAAAAAAACACTCACACCTTGTACTAAAGTACACCCTTGCGGGGTAGGCAGAGGTGCATTCCTGCACCCACTTTTCGCCAGTGTTATGTTAGTCCCAATGTAATAGGGGGCGGGCCTATTGTCATTTTACGGGCACATCGAAGACCCGAGAACAAATATATGTGTGTTTAAACAAATGTCTGCCCCAGCCGGGAATCGAACCCGGGACCTTCGGCTCAGTAGTCAGGGTCACTAACCACTACGCCATTCGGTCGTCTACATTCTGTCGATACGACATAATAGTATGGCAAAAGCTCCTTCAATGACTATTAAATCAAATACACATAGGTACACCGTGCTTTAAAATATAGTTACAAAGGCAAGCCATTTTGGATTACTATACTACTTTTACAACTCCCTATATTATACAACAGTCTGAATGAGATGTAGATGATAGTTACGAGAAGGTACGTATTAAGAAGTCTGTAAGAGATAATTTTCAGTTTCATGTTAATTACTTACGTTAATGATTAAACTGCCTAGTTGCTAAGCCTTCCTATTTAATAGTAATGAGGTACCTCGAAATTTTAGTACTTAAGTACTTATAGTTCTTATACTTATACTTTTTTTTTACATACTGTAAAAGTCGGGTTGCCTACTTACGCGACAACTCTCTTAGCACAAGCTTGCTTGTGTTGGGGTCCGCCAACCCGCACTTGGCCAGCGTGGTGAACTAGGCCTAAATCCTTCCTTCATTGGAAGGAGACCCGTGCATGCCCCAGCAGTGGGGACGTATATTTATTTATTTTGGGAACACCCAAATATTCCGAAAAACTTTTTTCCGAATTTGAAAACACCGAATATGTAATTTACGAAATATTGCAATACCGATTTTTTAAAATGCCGAATTCTAAAAATCACGTAAATTATAATTACGAATATTATAATCACGAAGATTTGTTATTACGATTTTCAAATACACGAACGTCAAAAAATACGATTACTTAAGCTTACGAAAAATAAAATACCGATTTATTATAATCACGAAAAATTCAAATCCCGATCGAAAATGTGATAATTCGTGATTTTGCCAAAAAAACCATAAACGTCTTAAAAACCTTAGACCCAAAACCTAAAGATAGGTGCGACGACGAGCAAAGCGAGGAGGAGCGTGTTAGGTGCACATAGATATCGAAAAACAAAGCGGAGCGAAGCGAAGCGGAGCGGAGCGTTTCAAAAATAGAGCAAAACAATTGCTCGGAATTTTATGGTGTTTAACCTTTAAAACCTTAGTACCTAAACCTAAAGATAGGTGCGACGACGAGCAAAGCGAGGAGGAGCGTGTTAGGTGCACATAGATATTGAAAAACAAAGCGGAGCGCAGCGAAGCGGAGCGGAGCGTTTCAAATATAGAGTTAAAATATTGTAAATAGAAAACTATTTGTAGTATTTGTTGTTAAGTAACACAACAAAGCAATAAAATTGCTCGGATTTTTACGGTGTTTAACCTTAAAAACCTTAGGACCTAAATCTAAAGATAGGTGCGACGACGAGCAAAGCGAGGAGGAGCGTGTTAGGTGCACATAGATATCGAAAACAAAGCGGAGCGCAGCGAAGCGGAGCGGAGCGTCTCAAATAATATAGCTTAAAAAATATTGTTAAATTGTATACGGATTATGCTGTTAATAAACACACTATTCTTAATAACTATTTCTTGTTAACTAAGATACATTCGGGAATTTGTATTTTCGGAATATTAAAACTTCGGGATTCGTAATTTTAACAATTCGATATAATAAAAAGTCGTACTTTTAAAACATCGAAATAATAATATTCGGAAAATTGACTTTCGTCATTTTAATAAATATGTTGTTTGAAATTTCGTTTATTAACTATTCGTGATTTTCGTTATTCGGAAACTTAAAATTCGGGATTGTGAATTATTCGGAATTATGAAATTCGTAATTTTAAAAATCGTTATTTTCATATTCGTAAAAAAGTAATTCGGATTTATGTAGTGTACCCATTTATTTTATCATTTTCTTGGAGAACTCACAGCATTGTATTAAGTACTTTACAAAATAACTTGGTGCATTTGGTACATAGGTCCCCGCATGTAATACATAATTATTTTAAGAAAAGCACAACCTGTTAGATAACCTGAAACATTAGATCATCATTATCATCGTCGTCAGCCAATAATCATCCACTGCTGGACATAGGCCTCTCCCAAGGAGCGCCACAACACTCGGTCCTCGGCCGTTCTCATCCAGCCACTACCGACTACCCGCCTAAGGTCGTCGGTAAACATTAGATATGGAAAGAAATTTTCAAAGACATTAGCAGCAGGCTCATAGAAGACTCAAGGGACCCTAGGGCTGGCTCTTACCTCTCACAAAGGCTAAGAATCGCCATACAGCGAGGTAACGCGGCCAGCGTCTTGGGTACCCTACCCGACAGCGGCGGCAATCTGGCCAACATTTTCTTTTTAGTTTAGTTTTAATGATTTAGTTAGTAGTTAATTATATAATCATGTTATTTAAGGTTTTGTAAACGTTATTCAAAATACCAAATGATATAGAAATAAAACATATTATAACATCCAGGTGCCGGCTGAAGAAGTTCGACGCGGACCTCCCTCAGACGAGCGTCATCATCACCTTCCACAACGAGGCCAGGTCCACGCTGCTCAGGACTATCGTCAGGTCAGTATTACATGTAACTACTCATGCCTAGTTTCACCATAGTCTGTTAGATCATTAACACCCCTGTTACATTGTGATGTCATACCGAAGTATATGACCGAAGTAACTACAACTCGTGTTTGATCTATACAACTTCTACACTAATAATGTAAAAATAATAAAATTGTATTGTTGGTTTGTTGATATTAATTAGGCTCCAAAAGTACGAGTCAGAATAAATAAAAACTTGCATCATTATATTATAAATCAATATTACGCCACAGTGTTTTTCACTACAGGAAACTTTAAGCTCGCGCGGAAGCTAACTACCTTCTCACTGCATTTGCGCGGTCTAAAAAGTCTGAAACAAAAAAATTATCCGCGATGTTCAGATATAGCCGTTGTGAAATAAGTGATTTATGAACGTTTTTGTTTACAGTGTGATCAACAGAAGTCCGGAGCACCTATTGAAGGAAATAATTTTAGTCGACGATTTTAGTGATAATGGTAAGTTTAAACGTAGTTTTTAGTAAGACATAATATTATACCATACCTACCTATAAAATCTTAAGGCTTCGCCACCAGTGTGTGTAGGCTGTAACTGTAAATCACTAACGTCCGATTACACCATTGAAGAATAAGGCTTATCTAAAATTTATAAGTCTATTTACTCGAGACTGGAGAGAGTACGAAATTATCTTCAACATTAAGTCGTTGCATATTCCCGACTAAATAGGTGACTTATTTTCGGATACGCCTTATTTTTCAAATGCGAAATGAGTTGTTAGTCAAATTAGAATGCTCCTGCCACTGCATATCAATCTGCTATTACTGTACTCCAGCAAATCACCACATATCCATTCCCCCACAGCGGAAGACGGGGCAGCGCTCCGCTCCATAAACAAAGTCCGAGTGATCCGCAACTCCAAACGCGAGGGTCTGATGCGGTCGCGGGTGCGCGGGGCGGGGGCGGCGCGCGCCCCCACGCTCACCTTCCTGGACTCGCACGTGGAGTGCAACGCGCACTGGCTGGAGCCCCTGCTGCAGAGGATCAAGGAGGTACGACCACTACTCTTTCAAAGGACTTTAAGCCCATTACGACCAAATGAAATGTATAGCAGCCATGCTTTGACAGTATACGGACAGAAAGAAACATACATAGATTTAATGCCGACATTAGCTTTGTTCCTTTCTGCAACTGAACGTTTACGTGGTTTAGATTCGTACGGGTGACATCTGCTATATAGGGACGTTTTACTATCCAATCGAGTGGTAATGTTTGTACCTAGGTGATAGGTGTCATCCGCATTATTCTATAATAGCTCGAATATACTAGTACAGTGTGTATACCTTTATGTGGGAAAACGTGTTTGTTAACTGTTACTGAGTTGTATGATGGAACTTTAAACTGGCATACTAAGTACCTAAAAATTGTAGGTACTAGATATAAGTAAAAATTGTAATAGATTATAAGGAAAAAGTTGAAAAGATGCTCGAGGAGTTTCTTTCGCCATTTCTTTCCTTCTCAATGACGGGGCCTTTGTGAAATGGTGGTAGATGACTATCGACAAATAATTGTAAAATTTTACGTCGATTAAACCATTTGAATTTGAATTTGAATTTGACCTACAATTTAAGCTCGACTTGACCTTTAATATTTCTATGTCTGACAGTGTCTGTCTGAATGATGTTAAAGCTAGGCCATAGAGCTTAGTTTAAAGTTAGCATCTGTATAGTCTACTCGAAATATGTGAAATATTCGAATGAACTATTGATTCCTTTTATTCATTTCATTCGAAACACGTTACTTAATGCCTTCCTCTGACACACCGTCGGATCGTTCACTGATAAAATGTACTGTAAAGTAGTTATGAAACATTTACATAACCCCTAGTTACCTAGGTGAGATTTTGTTGTCAGCACCTAAGTATCTAAGCAATTAATTTCATTACACTGACCCGCTCATCCGGTGATCTAGCTAGATGACTGTATCTTCTGTAATTTACTACATAAATTGCATGTTTCTTTGTAACTAACTACTCTGTGTTATGTGCTAGTTCTATTGTGAGACACACAACAAACAATAGACAGGTGGACATCGTGTTACATAAGTTATTTAGGTATGTAGTTCAGACTTTCAGACCTACATAGGTGGCTAAACGTACACTGGCTAGTGGGAAACACCTTTTGTGTAACACTCGCATCTGCACATTTGTTTAATGTGGCAGCTTAACTTTATATTTGGGACTTGGGTACAGTAAAATATTAAATCGTTTATATTTTTTCATACGGTATGGAATCCTCTCCTTAGTATCGTTAGATTGAATTAGGTCAGACAGAGCGCTTAGGTCATAATGCTATACCGTTTATTTTTTTATCATATTTCCAATGATTATTACTATAATAATGGAAGGTGCGATTTCTAACCTATTTTACCTATCCATGAAACCGTTTATTTACGCAAGCAAACAAATCAAAATTTCAATCCATATTTTATTTCAAAACTGAAAGCAGGTAGTGGAAACGCCAATAACAGCACCGAAGGCAATTTAAACGTGAAATACGATCAAAAGGAACTTCGTAACTAGTGGATGAACAGTTTGTCAGTTCCTTTCAATAAAACGTCCACATTATACACGATCAGTGGGCGCTCGCTTAACATGCAAACTACATTCAAGTACCATACTTGATTACAGCTCGTTCACTTTAACACGGCTCATTTGATTTGCTGTAAAACATTAGGCACGAATTACGATTTGCAGCGGCGAGGTGCTTGAGGGCAGTTTCTAATCAAGTGTATGCTACACTTGAATACAATGTATAAAATAATAGCTCATGAATTTAAATACCTTTCGAATTAATTAATAAATGGTGTTAACAAAATAATTAAAAAGTAAATAAGTATTCAATTTTAAAATTAAATAAGTATTTAAATAAATTGGGGCCATTTGCTCTCGAGTGTATTATTGTGGTATTTTCCATGAGCGTCACAACACGCTCGGTCTTATACCATAACAAATCAATGAGCTAAATTAATGTGAGCTGACTGTACATCATGTACCTACTTACCTGTGGAAGTCTTGCGCGAGTGCATGCAGGAATCGAGGCAATAATCGAGTCATGTGGATCGATATCTCGATTGTCTCGATTTATCATCGTGTTTACTCGAGCTGCATCGATACCGGATGTCCTGACTGTATAAGGAAGTGGCTGCGGATTGCGGAGGTGTTAGTGGACTTGCGTTTTTAATTATTATTATGTAATTAGTATCAACTGTTATAATAATTATAACAGTTTATTATGTACTGTGAAGATGCCAAATAGGTGTAAACTTTTGCATAGAATCAACATAATAAGAAAAATAAAGGGCAAGAGAAGACCTGGCCGTAGAAGAACTCACCGGCCACAGAACCTCACCGAATTGTTCAATATGTACACCATAGAGCTGTTCCGAGCAGCAACATCCCGCGCCCAAGTGGCCATAATGATAGCCAATGCAACCTACGATATAGGAAGATTATAAGAAAGAACATAATAGACAACAATCATATAAATTGTAATAAACGAATTATTGTTCAAAGCTAGCGCCTTGTGAGTCGCGTGCTAAGAGCTCTTCACAGTTACGGAGAAGCTCTTGTCAACACTCGTGTCAGACAAATTCACTTAGTTAGCACGAGAAAAATACTGGGCTGTTCCTGACACAGCCTTCGTTATGACCTCAAAACTAGAGTAGGTATATCTATGAAGGTAATTTTTTCATAAACTAAATAAAATAATTAATTAATAAATGCACACCACCATGGAAAATGTTATCTAGGCCAACCATAACAGCTGGCATTCTTAACAGGTTTCATGTCTTCTTATAAGGTTTTATGTAACACCAACCTCTCTAACACTTACTTTATGTGCCCTAAACAATCCTATACCACAATATCATAGTTATAGTATTTAGCGCATCCGTTTCTTTACCATTTAATTATTCTCTTTGTGGTCTGTACCTCTATAACGGTAATGTGCATTAATAATAATAATGTCTCGGTGATTATTTTAGGACTTACGTTGGACAGTAATGGAATAGCCCATGCATAATAAAGCACCAACATTATGTCATTCTTAACAAATAAACCCGACCCATTGAATAGTGATGAGGTCAATTAATTTTACTGACACTCAAGTATTTATTTCATCTACAAGTTGAGTTCAAATAACAAACCGGTCTGTCGCTATAAAAAATAAAGAATTTGAATTGTAAACTCTGACCTTAGTTATATAGATGACAAATGTGCTGTTAACGTGTTAACATCGATTGCACATACGGGTTTTTTTCGGAACACCGATGATGTCGTTTTCTAAATTAATATTAAAATCTATACAGTATATAGGTAAGTTTAGTTATTTATGGTAATGGAATAACGAGACAGGCAAGAGAAAAAAACATTAATGAGATAAGGATGTCTGACAATGAACTGAGCTGCAGTAACTGATCACTCAAAATTTTAGCCAAGTCAAGTTACACTTTGACTAAAACTTCAATACCATTTATTCTAAACGAAGAGGTCACCACAACTGGACCTGAATGGCGACTGAAGCGTTTTGAATAAATCCACCATAAATAAACCACAATATTTACAAAACAAACCTGCCACACAAAAAGTTTTACAAAAGCTCTGTTATTTATTCATAGTGTGGCGGTGTGGCAAGCTCGCGGCGCGATGTGAATGTTGCGAGACCTTGACATTAAAAATTGTCGAGTATGCCCTGTGAGACCTCCGTCCTAGGCCAAGTTTTAAGAGATTTCGGTCTTATTGAAGTACAAGTACATGGACCCTAGCACCAAAAACATATAATAGTGTCAGTTTATATCTATGAGAAAACATGAAGTTATATACCCAACATAATTATGTTGTATGTAGGTATTTGTAATGAATGACTATGGATATTAGAATTAGTTTTCATAATAATGATTATTGTTATAGTGTTTATCTTCTTTTGTAAATAAATAAATTCTATAGTAATACGATGACGTAGTGAGAATATCTTGACTTTTAAAGGTATAGCTTACCGGATCAACTGCAGCATTCCAAATGTATCTACACGAAATACTATCTACAGCCCTAGCAACGGGAGTCGTGGAGGCTAGTACTTAAGGCAACTTGCATTAAATTGATGAAAGGATTAGGACTCTGATGATAATTTTTACGGATTCTTGTAAGTAATTTAAGTAGGAAATCACTTTGAATTAGATTTGATAAAATTCATATATACTTACCTATAGATATAAATGATCTCTCTCTAGGTTTATGTACTTGCGGCGGGTACTAAGGTTGATCCGAAATTCATTAAATTGACATTATTCATACTGTATTTATCAAGTCATGTTAAGTATGACAGCAGTTTGTAATTAATTAGCAATAACATTTGGTTTTCGTTGACACAACATAATAGGGAATATGCGTAATTTTTTTTTATACTTTTATTGGATAGTTTTACATCACTTTATTATAGTAAAAAAAAATTCAACGCCAAAATAAGTAATTTAAGGTATTTTAAAGAAAGTTAAAAAATGACAACCATCACGACCACTTTGAAATTCCCGTCAGGATGGCGGGCTGTCGTGACGTCATAATCGTTTAATTTCACGGCTCAGAATAATGAGTCCCGTCAGTCGGCATAGATTTTTTACCTAATCAAGTAATCACAGAGTACTTTTGTATTTTCAACAAACCAATGTTGTCATGGTAACAAACGAAAAAGGAAGTGTATAAAGTGTGATCAGTGGCTGTTTTGTAATGGTAATAAAGTGTGACCAGTGGCTGTTTTGTAATGGGAGCTCGTAAATAGCTGCTAGTAGCTCTTTTGAAATGGGAGCGCGCAAACCAGAGGACCTTTGTACACAATATTACGCTATTATGGCAATATGAATATAAAGTAATATTTGTATTGTATGTAAGTACTTACTGTAACTTTGGTTCTCAGTAAGAGAGACTAGGGTTAGTGGGTCATTCTATTCTATTATCTGTGGGGGTGTAAGAACCTGCACCTGGCTCTCTTGAATGGAACCATTGTGCATATCTCAAAGGTCTAAACCCCCTTATCTAAACTATCGAATAAGAGTATAAAAATATATGCATATTCCCTAATATTTGGGCACACGGCTCTCGACTTTTCAATAGTCTTTGCTGTCCTTTTCCGCAGCTGGCCACAGTTTACTCGTTCATACTGAGTAATAAATTTAATGTGTCCAGTTCTTCTGATTACGAGAATTCTTCCATAACTTAATTTAGAAAAAAATAACAACTTTTGAAATATACTAACGACTGCCATTATAACCTAAAAGCAGAAAGAGCAACTTGTGTCATGTTCATGTCATAATACTTACAATACAAATTTAATTTTATTGTGTTGCAATATGGAGCATATTTGAGTGGCTCGTTGACTAGCGAATGGCTGTTTACGCCTCATTACAATAGAACAACTAGTGGCAGCCCATACACTACCAACAAAAAATATAAAAAGTCCTAAACTTTGCAAACAAACAAGCATATCAAACAAGAAGTGGAGAGGTTATAGGAGGCTAGGATCTACTCGTATTGGAAGAATTTTTATGGGATCCATCGTATCTGATCACAACGAGCATCACAAATACTCGGTGACATTAACATTTCTTTGTTTACACTTGACATTTATTTAACTATAAATAAATATAAATAAATAAATATGTGGGGACATCTCACACACGGCCATCCGACCCCAAGCTAGGCAGAACCTGTGTTATGGGTGTCGGACAGCTGATATATCTACACAAATACATAGATAGATAGATACTAAATATAAATATCAACACCCAAGACCTATACGCAAACGCAAAGAAGTTATTATTCTGAGATTGATATATAAAGAATTATGACGTCACATCCGCCCTAAGAAAATGGGTGACATTTCTCGGAAGTTAGAATTTACCGAAGTTTTTTTGTACTTTTCAACTTCATTTACTTGCTCAAAAATAAATTATAATCAAAAATAATGATGGAGTCGTAGTTATGAAACAACAAAGTTTATTATAAATAATATTTGACCTTTATTTGAACCACTTGCATATTCCCTATTTCAACAAAAGAACAATGAAGTTAAGGTTTTGACAAAGCGAACTGTACAACATTGTACATTGAACCTTCGGTTGTTATAATTCGCTTTTGAAATAATGATCCGTTAGGATATCCCATGGACCAGCACAGTCATCTTACATGATATATTTTATAAAGTAAGTATATTAAAGTATCAAGAAGTTTCCATAATGATTCTGAAGGCAGTTTTACATTTAACAAAACAGCAAAAACTTGATTACAATTTATTGATATCTGTAATAGAAAGTAAAATGTTTAACAAATATCTTTTGTTCATTCTTCCATTCACTTATACAGTTTGCATAACCACAATAAAATGTTGCACGTCTCATGATTATTTTTTGCAACAAAGGGTTTCGTAAATTAAAAAGGAATGTTCATAAGGATTATTACGACCCTTTCGGTACATAAGCCACATTGGTATCCCAAAAAGCTCATTATTTAAATATACATACCCACAACCTCAATTACGTGAAATAAATAATCCATTTCCTATCCTTACTAATATTATAAATGTGAAAGTAACTGTGTCTGTCTGTCTGTCTGTCTGTCTGTCTGTCTGTCTGTCTGTCTGTCTGTCTGTCTGTTACTCTTTCACGCCAAAACTACTGAACGGATTTGAATGAAATTTGGTATACATATGGTCTAGACTCTGAGAAAGAACATAGGCTACTTTTTATCCCGGAATTCCCACGGGAAAACTTTTTAAGGCGAAGCGAAGCTCGCGGGGACAGCTAGTAATATATAAAAGTTTGCAAGAAGTTACCTAACCTTAGCTTTAGTATTCCTCGTTATTTGCAGTTCGTAATGGGAAATAGGTCACTATTTGTTCTGAAACGGTGCCGGTGGCATGCAAATTTAGCGCAATACTGGTCTAGAACATCTAGATGTTTCTAGATAGTGTCTAGTCTGTCTGTCTGTGTGTTGTAATCTATCAATCGTTTTCCTTGTGTATTTGAGACAAGCATGATCTATTGAGATTACATTTGTAATCACAATCGTTGTTGGTACGTATAGGTACTTAAGATAAGATGTTATTTTACGTATTACTAAAAAAACTACTTGTGCTAAAATGTTACAAATTCAAATTTAAGTTAAAATAAAGGTTTATATTTTTTATAATTATGCCTTAACTATTTTAACTCAAAATTACACAGAAAAAAACAAAAATTTGGTTCACATTTTTTTTTTCTTGAAATATCTTCAACTGGTGACAAACCACGGCGTCCATCAAATTTCTACCTAATGAGATCATAGCTCGGTGGTTCGACCATAAACCAGCAATATAGGTCTTATTGCTTACATAAGCGAGTAGGAACAACGCGATGCAGTAGCTTGTGGTTACTCAAGTATCCCGGATACCTTATTCAGGAAAACACTGCGTTTTCAAAGTAGTTGTGAATCCTGTAAATATTGTAGGAGTGTAGGAGCATTCGGTACTATTAGAGCCGATTTTCAATTGTCTGATAATATTAGTCGTTATAGAATAATGTCGCTGTCCCATTTCAGATGCGACAGTATCTGTCGTTATCTGACAATTGAAAAATCTGATTACAATTATAAATGAGATTATTGGTGGGTTATAGAACGAATTATCTACGTGGATAAAGATGCCATAACTGATGGATAGGCGGTCGGGGAACAAAAGAAAATAATTTAAATCGATCTCCTTCGATGATGCCTATAGTCCATCAGTAAGCGACTATCGGTTGAAAACTACATATGTGAATTGTGCGTGCTTATATCGATACGCCACACACCAGGAGCGAGGAAACGCACCACAAACTTATAGAATAGCAGAGATAACCTGAATAGGGGCATGTGATTTAATGCACTGCAGTGTACGATACAGTACATTGCACAACATTAGGTACAGCTCGGACCATCCGCGGTTGTCCTTTCACTGCAGTCAACCGCTAATTTTGTCGTAAAGTACTCGTATACTACACCTATTACTTATAAATCGTGTTCCGATAGAAATAATCACTTTGATGTTGAAATAAATGATCGCTGTTAAAGTTTATGGCTCCATAAGAGAGCATTAGTTTCAATGTACTTACAAAATCGATATCAATTTAAAGTTATGTTGCTGAGTCTCATTTGCGGTATCATTATGTGGTTGGATTATGTAAAATGTATTTTTTAAATAAATATGTTAGTAGTATTTTATATACATATTCACGTCACGACTAGCTCCCCTAAGAGGTAGTAATAGTCAGAAGTTACTGGGAGGCGAGTCACCCGCTTTTCGCTGTACATGTTCGCGACAATCGATAGATAGAGTAGATAACTCGCGAAGGTTCTGGAACATTCTATCACTTTCCAGTATTTTCGATAAAGTTCTAGAAGGATTAGTATGGATTCAATAGATCTACAATAGTCTGGAAGCTTCTAGAACAATAGTTAGAGAATGTTCCACAACGTCCGCGAACTTTCTAGATGCTAAGTTAGGTACTTATAGTTAGTAGATAAGTATGGATTGTTCTACCTACTTAGTAATAATAATAATAAATAGTGTGACCTCGAGTATCTCTGGAACTTTCGGGAAGATCGCTCGCCGGCCTATATAAAGCGAGGTGTCCGGCGCACATTAAGTTCAGTTTAATAGTAACAGTCGAACAGTTCAGTTTAATAGTAACAGTCGAACAGTTCAGTTCTAATAGAAAGCTCGAACAGTGAACAACTCCAGAGACACTCGAGGTGAATAGTGAAAATTAATACTGGTGTTTTCTTTTAAGATAGTACCATCCGGCATTCGTAATAGTTGTGAGTCGTGTCGAAGGGGCTCACATTTATGGTCCTTCGAGCCGGATAGTTATAGTCGAACCGGCTTTCGCATTCGTTCGTGAAGTGACCTTACATTTATGGTCATTCGTGCATCCGGATTGGAAGATAAGAAGATGCCTGTAACGAGGTCTCAGAAGTCGTACGCAGTGAAGAGGACTACGGACGAGAAATCTGCCGTCTCCACGACGAGGTCTGCAGATGCAACGGAGTACGCATCGGCATTGGGTGCAACCACAGGAGGTACACCAGGTCCACAACCGCCGTCAGAGCCGACGACGGAGACGCTGTCCCCTCCATTGTTGCCACCCTGCCCTATAGTCGACGCCGGTGTCACAACTGCCGTTGCCCCCACCGCCGCAGTCAGCGCTGCAATAGATAGTGTCGAGTCAACATCGACAAATCAAGGAAGATCACGTCTTTCGTTTTCATCGCACTCCACTGCTTCTCGTGCACGGCGAAGAGAATTGGCCCAGGCTCGATTGGAACTTCTCGAGCGACGAAAAGTGGCGGCCATTGCTAAAGCTGAGGCAGCTATGTTTGATGTTGAATTGGCTGCAGCCAAGGTTGCCGTGCTAGAAGATGACTCGGAAGAGGAGCAGATAGAAGAAGAGGATGGAAACATCAAAATGGCGCGCACATCCGAGTGGGTGCGGAGAAGTACACCCGCACTCTCACCGCAAGACGTCGTCGCGTGCCAAGTCCTGCCTGAACCTGCGGGACCAGGATGCTATGCTGCACAAGCAGCCATGATTGAAGAACGAGGAAGCGCATATCATGCGCCAGAGATGCCCATTAGCGTGAAGGCTAATGAACCTGTTGTGATGAAGCACGACTATGAGGAGCTCGCTGCTGCCATAGGTTCTGCTGTTGCACGTTCCATGCAGCATACAAGTTCGAGAATAGTGGAACTGCCATACTTTAATGGTGCATCAACAGATTGGTTGCCATTTAAAAGAGCCTTTGAGGAATCTGAGTATCAACTCAGTGAACAGGAGAACCTGGCAAGATTGCGCAGGAGTTTGCGAGGCCTTGCTAAAGAGGCAGTGCATTGTCTCTTTGTTAGAGCAACAACAGCGCGTGAAGTTATGGAGCTTTTAGAACTTAGATTCGGCCGTCCAGAAGCAATCGCCATGGCTGAATTAAATAAGTTGCGCAGCTTACCGAAGTTATCCGCAAACCCAAGTGATATCTGCGTGTTCGCCTCGAAAATTATGAACATGACGGCAACTATACGAGCACTTGAGAAGCCCCATCATTTGTATAACGCGGAAGTCGTGCGGGCAGTCGTCGAAAAGATGCCGTCTGCTTTACAGTTTCAATACTACAGGTTCAACAAAGAACAACCAAAAGACCAGCCGAATCTCATCACGTTAACCAACTTCTTCAAAGTTGTATCCAGTGAAGTTGGTGAATTTGCTTCAGCTGAAATTGTTACTGCTGAAGACCGGCGGGAGCCTCATTCAAGAAAACCACAGCGAATTCATCATGTCACAGACACGTCAACGGCGTATAACGCGCACTCGTGTCCGGTCTGCAAACGTGAACACAGTATCACAGATTGTTACATGATGAAGAAAACCAGCGTACAAGAAAGATGGGAACTGGCGAAAGCACATAAGCTTTGCTTCCGCTGTCTTAAAGTTCGACGGTTCGGCCACGTATGCAAGTTTAAGCAATGTGATGAAAATGGGTGCCAGTCATCACATCACCCAATGTTACACACGGACACTGCGAAGACTACATACAGTGTAACATCGCAAGTAAACGCAGTTAGAGTAGAGGCGACGAGAGAAAAAGTGAACTATGTGTCAAGAGACTTATCCTTTGACCCTGAATCGAAAGAAGTCGTCGTCAGCCAACCTGTGGTGGAAATCTTGCCCTGCCTTCTCCCGCCTGAAGCTGTGGGAAACGTCGTATCAAGCGGAGTTACGCCTGAACCTGCGGAAGTAGTCGTCGCCGGTGAAAACCGGCGGGAGCCACAGCGGAACAAACCGCTGCAGGGAAATAGAGTGGCTCCTGAAAATAGTGTAACATCGACAAGTGAGCCAGTCAGTGCTGAAAGTGAGGGTCCTACACTGCCGCCCTCAGCTGAAGTCGTCGGAGCACTCACACCATCCATAGACACAATCAAAGATCGTAGTCTAGAGAATCGTAGGATGAGTGTGAGTGCCATAAAAACGGTTCATCTCCCTACAGAATTCGATAGTCCTACAGATAGTGAGACAGATCGGCATGCGTTGCCGTTTCTGGCGGACAAATCAAAGAGTTTACCGGCGGGAGAGACCGAACTGCTGTGGAAAGTAGTGTCCAACAGCAAGTGTGACTTGGCAGTTAGAAGACTGGATCTCATAGACAAGAAATTAACGGACAAGTATTGGGCACGATGGATGAAGAAGTATATGCGAGGTTCTCAACATAGACGAGACGGAGTCATGAATCCTGCGGCACTCTACCTTGGGGATGATCGAGGAGCTACCCATCGACGAAGATGTCGCGACCGCGGATAGTTCAGCTACAAGAGCTGCGGCGGGAGTAATGTTCGCGACAATCGATAGATAGAGTAGATAACTCGCGAAGGTTCTGGAACATTCTATCACTTTCCAGTATTTTCGATAAAGTTCTAGAAGGATTAGTATGGATTCAATAGATCTACAATAGTCTGGAAGCTTCTAGAACAATAGTTAGAGAATGTTCCACAACGTCCGCGAACTTTCTAGATGCTAAGTTAGGTACTTATAGTTAGTAGATAAGTATGGATTGTTCTACCTACTTAGTAATAATAATAATAAATAGTGTGACCTCGAGTATCTCTGGAACTTTCGGGAAGATCGCTCGCCGGCCTATATAAAGCGAGGTGTCCGGCGCACATTAAGTTCAGTTTAATAGTAACAGTCGAACAGTTCAGTTTAATAGTAACAGTCGAACAGTTCAGTTCTAATAGAAAGCTCGAACAGTGAACAACTCCAGAGACACTCGAGGTGAATAGTGAAAATTAATACTGGTGTTTTCTTTTAAATTCGTACCACCCGGCATTCGTTTTAGTTGTGAGTCGTGTCGAAGGGGCTCACAGTACATACATTAAATTTGTGCTCACGTAAAAGGTGGCGAGCCATTAAATTTTAATTGCCATTTTCGAGTACAATACACATAGAATCTAGATGTGCAAATATGTACATATTATATGTTATAGATAGATAGAATTCATTCCTATGAAATACTAATGAAGAGACCTAACACTCGAGACATTATAATAAGCTTATTTCTCACGCATTATAATCTCATTATTACATTCTAGTTCTGCGTATACCCAACCAAATGACCCTGACAGACATACTACGTAACTTTCGCACGTATACAGCGAGCGCGAATGTACAATACCGGTTTTCATACTGACATTCGCCTACAAATCCATATGGAAGACCTTGACAGATGAAATTAAGCATTTCTTAAGTACTGCTTAAAATATTCAAATCATGAGGCTTTTAAGTAAACTCGTAGATTTAGCGGTTACGTCATTCGCAACTCAAGACTATGGTAAAAGTGGTTAGGAGCCATGATTATATCATAAATAAATAATGATAATCACAACCAGCGAACCCATTATCTATTAGATTCTAGGTTACACATGCCAAGTTTCGGGCAAAAGCTACCATATACCCATCTATCAATAATGAACTTGTAGTAAGTAAGGTAGGGACTTCAGTATGATTATAGTTTTATAATAGTAGAGTACTTATCAAGCGTGTCTTATATCTGCCATCAAAACGTAAATAAGTTTATTTATAAAACAGCCAAGTCTCGCAACTCAACCGCAAAAATTTAAGTCGGTTTATTTCAGTCTCTACAAATGTTTCACCTATATCTTAACTTAAGTTAAAACGTTATCTCGTAGTGACCATAGGTATATAAAATCTTCGTTTTCTTAAATAAATAGATTGATTTGGTAATCGCACTAATTAATCCTATTTAATATGAATCTATAACTGTAACTATGTATTAGGAGTTAGGCTCAGATCTCACTGTGATCTACTTTTTGTAATGGCAAAATAAAAAAGTTAGTGAAAAACAGTTAGTTGTTAAAACAAAGGAAGGAAAATGTACCTGGTACAAGGAAAATAGTATCAACGTTATGATATTACGATTTCTACGTGTCAGGGTCACTCCATGTGCCTGTGTCACGTTGACCATTCAGACTTAATGAGCGTTGATTCCGACAAGCCGACCTTGACGAAAAACTTGGGAAATAATTTCTCTAATAGGGTTTTACTTTTGTTGAAGTTATTGCTTTACATGGGACATAGAACAACATGGACTCGGGTGTACAACATACATACTCAATGAATGGAAAGAAATAAGTTGTATTTAAAACATTTAACATTATTACTAAAATTAGTACATTAGGTACCCGAGTCCGCGTTATTCTATGATTAGTAGTTATGTAATAAAAAGCCAGATTTTACGGATGCTACTAATTGCTGATGCCTAAACAAATAATCGTCGCATAGTTTTAAATATTGAAAAAAAACGGTTTTATTGAAACAACAACATGCCCAAAATACTTTAAATTGCTGTAGGAGTCTGAAATTATACTTTTTTATATGAAACATATAACATTGCCTACATACTAACGTCTTCTTACGTGCTGCTACTCGGGTCTCACACAAATTGAATTTTCCATATCAGATGCCTTAATCCCTTGGGCTGACCTGAAGTCAACTGCCGGGTCGTAATGTCACACACACACACACACACACATAATCATCATTACATGCATGAGTGTGTGTTGCAGTGGAGACTTAATTAATGATTCATTCTTGATTATCAACGACACCAGAGTTTATCCGGTGAAAAGGTTAATTAATGAATATATTCTCTATACTATTAATGGCTTAACTGTTAGTTTGTATTTATTGTGCTATTCGAAGTTATTAAGCAAACAGTTTATTAAATAATCTTATTTGATAAGAATTTCCAAGATAGGTGTAAGCAATACATAATTTTACCCCCATTTTAGTATTAATAACTTACTTAAAACCTCCGTTGAACAAACGAGAATAATTTACTCTAACATCACAGGATGGTTGGCCACATCATCATCATCCATCACTTAAGGCGGGAACAGACGGTTCATTCGAGTGAACATTCACTCGAGTGAACGGTTGACTTTTGTTTCATTTTGAGTTAACACGTATCATTTCGAGTGAAAGATGACGAATGAAAGACAAGAATAAACCGTCTGATCCCGCCTTTATAAAATTGTAATAAAATGTACCACCTTCTAATTTTTTTGTAAAATGTAAGTACATACTTACTAAAGTATTTTTGTTTCTTTTCCAGGACCCGACGCGCGTGGTGTGTCCGATCATCGACGTGATCAGCATGGACACGTTCCAGTACATCGGCGCCTCCGCTGATCTGCGCGGAGGATTCGACTGGAACCTCGTCTTCAAGGTACGCACACGGTTACTCTTACTTAGGGTGTCGATGACTAACACTGGAGTTGGGGTAGGGTTTTGTCACTGTGGTGACAGGTAAACATGTTCTGGAGTGGATACCGCGACTAGGCACGGCTAGATTGGGTGACGACTTGCGAAAGGTGGCTGGTAATTATTGGATGCGGAAAGCTATTGCTTGTGCTTTGGGAGAGGCCTACGTCCAAAGGGCTATTATAGGCCAGAGGCTGGTGATGATAATGATGATGATAGGATTGGCAAATCAGATTAGTTATCAGTCGCCAAAGGTGCGCAAGGTTATTTAATACAGGTTGTTAAAAGGAGTATATGTAAAGAAGTGTAAGCATTTTTTTTGCTAACTTTGTAACGTGATTTACCATGAGTTTGAATTACTTTTTAACACAGTAAAATACACTATCTATCTAATATATTCAAAAATTAACATTCATAATCAGTTTAATCACGAACATGCCTTCTCTTCAAGAGATTTTCCTTAATTTAAAACATGACTCTCAAATAACCGCCACATAATAAAATGAGCTTCATTAAACTTACATAGCATTCATAATTGAATTGCGTAAGACTACATACACGTCTGCCAGTTAACTATAAAGAATATAAAAGCATTGGAATTTCATAAATGGACAAGATGATTATGGATAGCAAGATAAACCGTTTTTGCACATCAAAATTATATCTATATAATACACCTCTATACAATGTATTTATTTATTGTATATCGCAGGTGAACCAATGTACGATTCGTAAATTATTCACAGGAAATAATTGATATATTATGTACTAAGCGATTTACGCATAATGAATGTCTATAGATTATTATTTATCAGGATAAAGCATTGGTTATTTAAATAGGTTAATGTGATGGCTATTTTTATGATTTTGATAACTGATATTTGAAATGCTCTTTAGTATATTCATTCATTAGTTCATGTACATACAAAATCCGTCTGAATATCGTTTCTGGGTCAACAGGAAGCAGGGTGATTTCGTCATAACCTTTTCATTGTATTGAGTACCTGACTACTTGAGAAAAGGTTATTCTTTCCTGGCTTTTGTTTGGCTGGATTTGACTTCGATTTTTTCATGTTTTTAAATTTATGTTTTATATGGTGACCTAATTTTAGTAGACTACATTCCTAGGCGTAAATGCTGCAATGTTTATGACATACTTTTCTAGTGCTGAGATCATTGTGACCTTCCGAAGAGTTTGAGCGCAGGATTAGGCGTCATCGTCAGTAGCTTTCGCATATTAATCGCATTAACCCAGTTTAGAAACTATTATAATTTCGCTTTATTTGAGAGTGTAATCCTAAGAGCGGTGACTCAGATGGTCATTCTGGACCACTTATGATCTATATGAATTAGGAATACCTATACCTATGCGAAAATAATATGTATTTGTTTTTCCGGGGGTACTTCATTGGTCGGTCATTATTATTATAATTCTTTACTTGGTATGGTAATTGTAAAAATGGTTCAAAGACTTTAGAAAAAAACGAGGTCCAAGTGATTTTGGGCTCAAAACAAAGTTCTTGACATATGTATCCAGTTCCACGGCATGTTGCCTTGACCCTGTCACCAGGAGGGTCACTCTGTACTGAAAATGAACGAATATTGAGAGCTGTCGTGTAATAGGCACGTTTAATACAACGAGATAGAGTCGTGGCTCGCGCAGCAGCGTTTTGAAACTTAGTTTTTCGTCATATAGAGTGACCCCCCTGAAGTCACCTCGTACACTCGATTAGGGCATGCAATACCGGAACTATTTTCAATACCGGTATTGAGTTCCGGTATTGCAACTCAATACCGGGATCCCGGTATTAATACCGGTATTAGATTTCCTTGTAATAAATGGCATATATTGTGATTAAAGGTCGTATACGTCAAAATAAAACGAGAAAAAGCAATGAAATTCAGTTTTTTGTAATAGATTTTTACGAGAATTAAGTATTAGAGTTTAAATTTCACAAAAAATATTATTTTTACATCCAGTGTCCGTTTACGCATGGTCATCAAACGGCCGAAAACTGCATCAAACGGTTGGAAACAAGTGCGCTTTCACAGTACATAGGAATAATATATCTTAATCGCTTTATTATAGCCTAAAAAAGTCCGATTCCGGTATTACTTCAATACCGGTATTAACTTTCAATACCGGTATTGAAAAAAGCGTGAATTTTGTCCCTAATACCGGTATTACGAATACCGGTATTTCGGTATTGCATGCCCTACACTCGATCAAATAGTCGGACAGTCATTGCGTTCCGAGGAAATGGGCATTTAGTTACTGTCACAATGTTGTCCTAGTTAAAAATGACTTGGTGTGGTAAAGCCTACTGTGTCAGTTTTAATCGTCAATACTTTCCGCTACTATAGTATTATAATAACTACTAAATTTGCTAACTAGCTTAGTGTGAGAACCCCTGCTACCCATACCTAGTCCAAATAGTTTTTAAACTGTATGATACCCGTTGTGCGTATTTATGTAGCTATTGTATGTATGTTTTAATTAGTTATAATAGGCCACCACACACCGCCCTCTAATGTTTTTGCTTTTTATCTTTGTATATTCAATGTTGCCTGTAAGAGGTCGCTCTTAGCGATAAGGCCGCCTATTGTTCATTGCTCCTAGTTTATAAGTATTCCATGTATGTTTTTCTATTCTTAATCTTTCTTGTGTGTAAAATTAAAAAAAAATAATCATTTTTTCTAAATATTTCTTTCTTAACTCTTAGTGGGAATACCTGAGCCACCAGGAGCGCAGCGCGCGGCTGGCGGACCCCACGCAGGTGATCAGGACGCCCATGATCGCGGGCGGGCTGTTCAGCATGGACCGCCAGTACTTCGAGAAGCTGGGGCGGTACGACATGAAGATGGACGTGTGGGGAGGGGAGAACCTGGAGATCTCGTTCAGGTAATTTTGATTATACTAGCTGTACCCGAGAGCATCAACAAATTTTCCTAGCCTATGTGTTAATCCAGGGTGTCAGCTAACTCCATACCAAATTTCGTCAAAATAGGTTTGTTCAGATAATTATAGTTATATTGGGTTTGAGGGATCTTCTTACTAGCGGGCTAAAGAATGGGGGATTTGTTCCGTGGCTGTTAATTTTATCGCCTGACTTACTCAACTGGAACTATTCCAAAACGTAAGTTAGTGAAACTTAATATTGGATATCGTTCTCGTATATAATGATATCCTTTTTCCAAGGCCGACTAATTTAGTTACTGTTAGTAAATAGGTGTGTTAAAGTATTACTTTTGTAATCGCTGCCAATTAGGACAGAGCCACAATTCCTTAACTCATCCCCCAATTCCGTCAGTTCCGCAAGCGACACCCCTACACGTTCCCGGGCGGCTTAGCTTAGGGACTCTTAGGGAATTCTTTGTCTGATTGGTTGGATTGAATCTGCAATCGCATTCACTCTCCCTGTAACTCACAGCCCTAACTCTTCACTTCCAGGGTGTGGCAATGCGGCGGTTCGCTCGAGATCGTGCCGTGCTCACGAGTAGGCCACGTGTTCCGCAAGCGGCACCCCTACACGTTCCCGGGCGGGTCCGGCGCCGTGTTCGCTCGCAACACGCGGCGCGCCGCCGAGGTCTGGATGGACGACTACAAGGAGCTGTATTACCGCTCGCAGCCGCTGGCTAAAAGCGTGGATTATGGAGAGTGAGTGTGCACTATGCTTTATGCAGTATGTAACCGTCACTAAATCGCGATTCGCCATAAACACTGCTCTGTGATTGGTGGAACGCGTATTAAACGAGTTTATCCACGTCGATAACAAACCCGGGCCGCGGCCGCTGAAAAGTTTAATATGCCTCCTTGTTTTCCTTCTTCTTTTAAAATAGTCCGATTATAATCACGCCTCCCTTAACTGAGTAGGCCTGGAAGACATCGCTGTTAGCGATAAGGCATTTTTATGTAAAGCCCGAAAGACATCACAAGCCACTTTTATCCAGAGCTGAATCCATTCACTCAGTCCACCGTTATCCAGGCAAACCCATATCAACCCATAACCTTCATCCTTCCATAGCCTCTCCGAGCGTCGCGCCCTGCGCGCCCGCCTCCACTGCAAGCCGTTCAAGTGGTACCTGCAGCACGTGTACCCCGAGCTGAAGGTGCCCGCACTGCCTGGAGCCTCGCGAGCACTGCGGCAGGGCCAGCACTGTCTCGACACCATGGGGCATGTCGTCGACGGGACCCTGGGTGAGATGCACTTTGAATATAAGGCCCAGTTTTACCGTACTCTGTCAGATCATAACACGGGATTAGTGGTTGACTTTTGACACAACTGTCAAGAATTTAATATGGAGATGACGTATAATTGATGATTTTTCAATGTAACAGGGGTGTTAATGATCTAACAGACTATGGTGAAACTAGGCAACACAGATTGCTTAGTGCGAGTGATTAGAACGTATTTAGAGACATGGACCACTGAATGATCCAGTGGTTAGTGCTACGCCGAAGGACCCGCCGGATTCGATCCCGGGGCAGTCATTAATAAAACATTTGATAGAATGCAACCCATTTGTAAAGTTAAGAACACCGATAAGACACCTGGAATACTTACATACCTCTTGTGACCTCATGCAGAGTGTTAAACCGCCTTGATCGAGCTAGCATTTTTAACCAAACCATAGCTCTGTTTTGAGTGAAATAACAATGGGGTGTAAGGAAGTGCCAAGTATCTATAAAATATTATAAATACCTATTAACGGTTGTAACCTAACGCAAACTCAAAGACAATGAAGACATTCCATTTGTCACTGTATGCATAAAATACTTACAAGTTTTACTTCCACTCAATGTGGTAGGTCAGGTTATATAATATGATATAGTCAAGAGCATAGTACCTACCTTTTTCCTAGCAGCATAAACACCATAGCCGTAAAACTAGTTCTTGGCCACCGTTTAGTGATTGTCCTATTCTATATCCATATCTAACTCTTTTACCGCAAGAATGAGTTTCTAAAGAGTAACAATAGAACAATGATGCTTTCTTGTTTCATACTGAGCTCCCATGCCTCTGTAAATACAAAACGTGTCTTTCCATGCTAAATCAAGCTAACGATGCCACTGTTCACCGTTAATGTTGTCTTTTCTACGCAATTGTAATAGGTAGATATACATACCTTCAGGTTTCATAGAATAAGAAGATGGGTTAGAAACGTATCAACCATTTTTACATGACTGAGCAATTACCTACCATTCGAACGCGCTATGACATTAAATAATTATAGCAAATTAGTTACTAACTTTTACTTCAGTTACACAACACTGACCTAACACGTATCAATCATACTCATATCCACCCACGTGCCCACGACTTCGGAAGAACGAAAGCAATACGCGATCAGAACGCACGACAAATCACATGCTACATCCATCACTAATTACTAATTATTACAGTCTCATTTCCCACTTCACCAATTAAGTGAATAAAACGGCAATTTCACACTTATTAAACATCACTAATTGCTCTATTTCACTTTCACTGTTAAGTTTATTAAGTGTAACATCTCCGTTAGTAACTTAGTATGGATAAGATATCCATCTATTGTATTGTGTACTCGTAATAATACTAACAGTTCCGGTTTCGATATCTGGCCGGGGCAGATATTTTGACTAAAAGCCCTTTCAATTGAACCCTTTTAGGTCCCTAAAAACCGTATTTTATATCGTTAAAAATAAAAACATCTGACGTAAAACTTGGGAAACGTTTTCACGCAAAATGTTTATCAATAACAAAAATACGGCACTTCGTTTCCAGGAATGTACCCGTGCCACAACATGGGGGGCAACCAGGAGTGGCGGTACGAGGGAGGACAAATCACCCACCACAGCCTCTGCATCTCTCTCTCCGAGGACTTCTCCACCGCCATCCTCGCCTCCTGTGACGTCAACGATGACTTGCAACATTGGGACATCAAGGGCACTATGGTGAAACACGCCAAAATGGACGCCTGTCTAGATACTGACAAGACGTTGCCGTATCTAGCACCCTGTGATCCGGACAAACCCAGTCAACAGTTCACTATGTAAGAGATACTGATATCACTACAAAATGATATTTATACTAAGGTATAAGAATTAGTAGTACATTTAACTAGAGACTGTGAACTTTCCTGCTTGTGATAGTGTAACGCGGTCTAAGTCTGTGCAAATTGTAAATAACTTAATCTCCTGGCATAGCTGGGTTATTGGATTATAATACTGTATCAATCTTCAAAGTTCATTGCTAAAATATAATTTATCTTACATACTATAGGTACATATACTACATAAATACTATGATGCTTTTAACGAGTTACGGTAAACAATATTTCATGTAGTCTCTATACGTATATTGGAACTTACGATGTTTTTACGATTTATATTGAAATCATAAGTAGGCCTAGCTAACTCCATAAAAACTAATCAAGAACTAATACAAAACTATATGGAAGTAGTTACTTTTCTATTTCAAAATCATACTGTACGAAATGGTTAGGCCTTTCAAATAGTGACTGGAATTAAAATAGGTAGCTAACTGTAAATTGAAATCCTCCAATGTAACTTATGATTAGTTTTAATAACGTACTTAATAGATACATAATTTATATCTATGCGTGTGCCTCTATAATGAAGCTTTCCTTTAGGAAGCTTTAAGGTTTCTATGTAGTTACTATTTTCTTAGTATACCTGTAATAATGAATAATAATATGTAGGCACACTACTGTGCTGTTTTTTCAGTTCCATACGTACTGAAAGATTTAATTGCTTAACTTTCCCTGATAGATTCAAAATACATAGAAGTGGTATGGTTATGAGTACCTGCGAAGTATAAAATACGAGTAGGTACGATACGATATAAAAAAGCATTTGTTAAGAATCTACATAAGTATCTTACTTTTCTCCATACTTACAGTAATTTTATTCAGTATACAATGCTAGGTATAAAATTAATGTGGTATCATTATTTTTGAGTTTCTATTTAGCATGCTTTTTTGGCTACATTCCATTAGGTTATTTATTGTACTTTAGTTAGAATTTAGTTAATTGTTTATTATGTATCGTCTGAATTACAAATTTTAGCAAAATTTTGTGAAATATTGTATTGTTTTTGTTTGTTACATTTATACTCTGTTATTTTTGTATTCTTTAATAAGTCGTAATTAAGGTTTAGAGTTACCAAACACTGTACATAAATACGATGTGTAAGTGCCGGGATCTGTGGAATGAAGTGATATTATGTATGAAATAATATAATGATAGTTTAAGTTTGCGAAGAAACTCTAATGTAAATCTATGTTTTTATTTCAAATAGAATGTAAAACTTGACTTATATGTAGGTATAGATCTTCTAAAGTAAGTATCTTTACACCTACCTACTTAGCTAAATCACAAGTCATCTGACAATAGCATGCTTCTTACTCTTATCCTAACTAATATTATAAATGCGAAAGTAACTGTGTCTGTCTGTCTGTCTGTCTGTCTGTCTGTCTGTCTGTCTGTTACTCTTTCACGCCAAAACTACTGAACGGATTTGAATGAAATTTGGTATACATACGGCCTAGACCCTGGGAAAGAACATAGGCTACTTTTTATCCCGGAATTCCCACGGGAAAACTTTTTAAGGCGAAGCGAAGCGCGCGGGAACAGCTAGTACATAATAATGTAACAAAACCTTTACCTAAACGATAAATATTAAGTCGTAGATTAATATACCTACCTATTAGGTAAATAATGATAGTGATAGTATTATGGCTCGTACAAATAATTAGGAAAATCCGTCATTTTATAATATTATTCACAATGTTTGTAGTCAAACACTGTAATGATAGATATATTAGATATTACTGTCTCAATATCATCAGGCGCTCATCAAAAAGTTGCTAGCTTACAGCCAGTTTCCATAACTCTGCCTTCTATAAACAGTTTGTTAACTACGTTCATACGATTTTTACATACTTATAAATTTAATAGTTACAACTTGTTAAAATGAAAGTAACTGTCTCTCATAGATAGATTGAGTAACTGGAACTGACACAAAGCTAGTAACTTATAGGTAGCTCTACGTTACTGTACGCAAGTCTGAACACTCTGAACCAGGCACTGGAAATATTTAAAAAAGTGTGAAGAACTGCACTTTTAATCTTAGTTAATGGTTTCCTTTGTTGTAATGTACTTTACATTTAATTTTGTTAAGATTTTTGGTACGTATGTAATCTTGCAGTACCTATACTTACCTGGTATCTTTCTTGACATTTATATTTATGTACTATATTGAATCTCATGTAGCAATCAATACTTTGTTGTTTTACATAATAAGATATTATACCCTAGATAAGTATAGAGATTTGTATATAGTCTTGTCATGTAGTAAATATACAGAAACCTAAGCATTTTTAATTAGACTTTTGGCACCAGTGGTCCTATCACGAGACTGCTAGTAGGACCCCGAGGCCCAAAGGAAACTGACATTCCCTGGAATATGACCGTAAACATTTAATCAGCTTTTTATCGTTTGATGATAGTGATGATGAAATCCTGTTATCCCTCATCAGGGACATAGGGTTCGAATATAATATAATCGCTTTTATCGTTTAATTGTACGAAAATCGGCTACTTTTAATAGGTACGTAATATTCAAACGACATTTTTATATTTTACTGTGCAGACCATGATATTTTGAAATTAATAGTTTTTTTTTATAGTTGTGTTGGATTCAATGCCTAGCGCTAGTCAATAAGAAAAATGTGTTTATTTTTATCAAGTGATAATATTCGAGAATGGGAAGTAAAAGAATAAAGTTTTACAAAAAGTTTAAAAAATATTTTTATTTTATGAACTCTCCTCAAACAATCTTCATACATATCACAATGAAAATATAAAACCAAAACCTATGAAAATGAGTTTTGAAGTCAATAATACTTACACCTACTACCAACACTACTAATCTAATTAAACTAAGTTTTAAATATTATGAAAGACTCTCTAATCATTGGGTAGATATTAAATGTATAGCGACCACCAGATCTTATTTTAATATAAAAATAAACTATTGCTATTTGCTTTAATTATAATTACCTAGGTACTACACTCGAAATAAGTCAATCATAAAAAAGTTTCCATAAATACAGTAAGAACAGTAAACGCCAAAAGTAAATTTTGTATTTATGTACAGATTTCACTTTTGATATTGACTGTAGGTACTTATTATTCTTACGCCAATGCAGGAATGGTCACTCCATTCCAATATATACTTACATCGTGCTTTTCACTATGGCACGTCAGTACAAACTGCCTACGGTATTCAGTCAAATATTATTTTAATAAATTTTAGAAATCTATAAATTAGAGCCTTACACATAATTATAGTGGTATTATGAATTCTGGTCATGCCCATGATAATTTGCCCATATCTTTATGTTTTAAATACTTTGCATTGTAGGTATAGTTACCTACACAACTTTGCTTCTTCTTAAGTTGCTGTAACACCTCACAGCCGATCTAAATACAATAGCAAACAATCAAATCCATCTATCTCAATTTAAAGATACATCATTTTAAAACCCAGAATTCACTTTTGACACTACCTAATTTAAGCGACCTACGATCATATCGTAGCAAGCAACTATAAATAATGGATGTCGATTCAGAAGGTCCAAATTGTAATTTTAGAGCTGTCAAACACTTTGCTTACGAAAAATTTGATTTACGGAAAGACTCGTAGAGCTCTAAAATTAGAACTTTTGTCTTCGGAATCTTCATCAATAACACCCCATTTTCAATGCGGCGAAACACTGATCTTAGTCTTGATGAAGCGGCCGATGACCTTGATGGCTCGGAAGGCGAAGTTGGGCGACAGGCGCTGCCGCAGCAGGTAGTATCCTGCCAGGTTCATGGCGAGCAGCATGAGGGCCAGGACTCCCACGTCCAGCCAGAACGACACCCCGGACATGCCCATCATCTTCACGAAGTAACTGTGGAAGGTGTGCGAAAGGGTTATTGAGGAGCATTGGTTGTAGTTGACGAAGAAGTTACAAGGCCAATAATAAAGAAAATGACAAGGGTAAATGCTGATAGCTAAAGCACGGTCGCTAAGAACCCGGAAAACCCGTTTTTCGGGAAACCCTGCTTTACAACTTTTGAACAGCAGAAACAAATTTGAAACAATGCTTTTGAAGAAAGTTTTTCGAAGGAAAATACAGTTTAGATACCAAATAGCTAAAGTCAAACGTAAGACTATGTAGAACCCGTAAAATTCAAAACAAAAAAGCATAACATTATACTCACGCAACATTCTTGTACTCGCAGTAATCCACGTCATCAGGGCAGACCAGGTCGTTCCTCGGAGGGCCGTAGATAGCAGACACGAGTCCCTCCAGTCCGTACCGCAGGAAGGAGCACGCGCGAGCCAGCCGCCAGAACAACGGGGAGGGGTTGTCCCCGTCCCCTATGCCGTATACTGCTAGCAGCATCAGAGGAACGCTTAATGCTGGACCCATGAAGACTGAGTTCTGGTGGGGAAATGGGGATCGCTTATTTATAGTGTAGGTATTTGTGGGAAAGCTGCTTATGGTAACTGGAGAAGGTCCGGACTGTTATGTAACTTATGTATAAATCTGAACATGTCTACCATGGTCTAAGTTTCCACAATAATTAGATCAGTATATGCGGACGTAAACTCAGATAGATGATCAAAGCAATAAATCATAAACGTATTTTTAATTTTATTCGCAAAAAAGTGGGTAAGTAAGTATTGTTACAAACTTACCACAACACTCAATGATGACGATATCACTGTTCCCATAGATTCCGATATAAGAGCCGTCAGGATGCAGATAGTCGCGAACATCAGTATTCTAGAAGTTTCCAGCGGTTGTGACGTCATGGGGTAAGTGATGCAGAGGTACATGAGACTGAAGAATATGGTCGCCGGAGTTCTAGAGACTACTAGAGCGGCATAGTACGGCTTCAGACCGTACCATCTGTTGAAGTACTCCCGCTTCACTAGCTGCACTTCTGTTGGAACTGAAATAGGACAAGGTTTCAACTTTCAGTTTTCCACTTCAAAGTTTTGGCTCTCTCTCATCAACATGTGTAATCATTAAATTCGATTGAGTCCATGAACCCCTACTGTTTATAATTTATCAAAATCTACCAGTATCAGGAGCAGCAAAATGCATTTTCGTAATCTAAATAAAATAAACATCTACTCACAAGCCAATAGTACCGGCATCATAGGAATATAGAACATGACAATGATGCAGGCGTAGCAGAAGCCGAAGTTGAAGATGGTCTTGGAGGCGTCGTAGCCCATCTTGTCGAACAGCGTGCCGATGATGAAGCCCAGGAACAGGTGGAGGCCCACTCGCAGCCAGAGGTAGCCCTAAGGGAAAATAACTGTTTGAAACTCTCGCTCTATTTAGGTGAGTTTGTAGTTAGGTGAGTTTAATATTCATCTTAGTGTATGTAAACTTCAACAAATTTTGGCAAGTAGGTATCATATTTCACATTAGTTCATTTTTTTTACACAAAACTTTAGTTATTCAAACTCACCCGATTTCTAACAGTTTGCAGAAGCATTCGCCGCAGTAGTATCAGGAACTGTTGGGCCGCTGTACTGCAGTATATCTTGTCCTGCTCCTCAGCATTGCCGGTGTTTAACTGCTCTATGTCCTGGTCCTCTATGACGTCTTCAGCACACTCTATGGCGAAGGTTCTCCATCTGTGGTTGCGTCCGTTGTCTACTGCTGACACCATTCGCTCCACGTGTTGACCGTACTCTCCGCTTGATACTTCTATCACTGTAATATAAATGTAGGTATAAGGTTTAAGGTTTAGGCATTATTAAAATTATAGGTAGATATCCCATTTATTAGTTTAAATTAAAGTTGTTATTTTTGTGATTGTTTATAGGTATACCTAAATGTATTATTGTACATTTTAAGAGCTTACATTACATACAACCGATAACCACCAATCAAAGGTTGGCTGGTAGAAATTGCTTTTTAGCAATAAGTCCGCCTTTGTGCGCAAATTATTAGCTATGTTTTTAAATGTTTCCATGTAAAAATTGATTTTTGTGTACAATAAAGTTTTACACTTTATTGTAACACTTAAATAAATAAATAAAAAAGTATAGTTTAATAGAAATGTATGACACCAATTACTGATATTTTCAAATTTCAATTTAGATAGATAGATAGATAGAATATTCTTTATTTATACACACACACATAAAATAAACTTACAAAACTTAAATACTAACAAATATGTACAAAAATGGCGGTCTTATCGCTTAAAGCGATTTTTTCAAGACAACCTTATCGAAGCAAATGATGTTGATAATAATTATGTCAACAACATTAACCTGCCATCAGCTCAATCACTGCCAACAAATAGCAATCTCAGTTAACCCAGAAAGAACACCCCAAAACTACTTACCAAAATCGGCAGGATTATACGTCTTCGGGCATGGCAAGTTGAGCTCTCTCAGGAAGGGGACCACGCCGGCAGCAGAGCCCTGGTAGGCGCATCTCCCGGCGGCCACCACATAGACATGGTCAAACTCCGCGAAGAGTCTCGCTGATGGCGTGTGAAGGGAACAGATGACTGTGCGTCCCCCTCGCGCCACGCGCTTGAGCAGAGAGACACAGGTGGATGAAGCCACGTCGTCGAGGCCCCTGTGGTAGAGATTGTAGCAATGAGTTTGGTTTGGGTAGTAACTATAGTGATGTATGAAGCTAAATCTAAAATGAGAAAAGGCAATGGCAGAGTGCTGAGGGGACACCTATATTCAGCAGTGGGGTTTTTTCTAAGACTAATGGTGACAAGTACTAACGTGGTGGGCTCATCCAGGAATATGACAGGGGGGTTGTTCAGCAGCTCCAGTGCGATGGACACTCGCTTCCTCTCGCCTCCCGACAGCCGCTCCGTGACCGTCTCCCGCGCCTTGTGGAGCCGCAACATTTGGATTATCTCGTCTACCTGCAGAAATAATGAAATTTTTGAATGATTTACAATGATGATGATATAAGTTTTTGTGTATTTCGTCATTGGGTTTTGGTTGAATGAGGGCCTTGATCGGTTATCGAATTTTCTGGTTGAACATTTTCAGCTCAGGGCTCATTATATTGGTCTTAGTTGCTTTATAAATCTGTCTTCCTTGTCGGAGTAATCCCATTTGGTTTTTTATGCAGTCGTATTTGCATATGTTTGTGGGTTGTCTGACCAGAAAAACTCCTGTAAGTAACTTTGTTGACTTTATCTCGTCACTTGTATCGTCAATGCATATTTTTTTTATAACATGCACCGCCAAAATGACCGTCTTGACTTTGTCACCTCAAAGTGCTTTGGCGTTTTTCTGTTGAGTCATTATGGCCACTTAGGTATATATGTTAAAATTTTGTCATGTAAGTAGGTACACTCAAGTTTTTTGTCCACTGTGAAGAACAACAAGAACTGGCAATGCATGTAAAAATGTCGATGACCCTAAGTTTAACTTAAAAAATATAATATTTAAAAGCTTAGAAACTGTCAATTGTTTACATTAAACCAAGACACAATATTTTTGTTCTCGAAGCGGCAGCCCTGACTTCAAAACAATAGCATCAAAACTGCATTAAGGATGAATGCAAGAAGGTGAACCAGTCTGTATTGTCAACATTATTGCTACTTGAATCTGCATCTAAGATCTTGCTAAGTGCTTGTTTAATGTACCTGGTACGTACGTAGGTACCCCAGTACAGAGAATTGTACATTTCCTTAATTAGCACGAGACATCAATGACCTTTGTCATAAAAGTTAAAACAAAAACTTAGTTTGCAAATAACAAGTGAATGGACGTTTAGTTCCGGTTCGGAGGGAACGGACATTTTGCACAATCAAAAACAATAGGGTACCTACACCACCTACAGTCAGCTGCAAAAGCTATTGCTTATGTGAAATTCCAAATTGTCGATGCGCTATAAATTCCCGTCATAAAACGGTGCTAAACTTTTGTGACTGTAGAAACCAGTCACATCTCGAACTTAACAGTCCAGAAGTTAAAGTTTTACGACTTTTGCAGCTGACTGTACAGTAATGCAGACCATTTTTAAACGTGTTCTTTGTCTGCAGCATAGACTAATATGGTCTGCAGACAATAGGTACCTAGGTACTTGCATGATATTCAGTGAACAGATTAACAACTTGTTTTAAATCTAGATTAGTAACAAGAAATACCTGTTGAACACCAAGAGTTGAATCCTTAGAAAAAATGCATACGCACGTGTTATACCTACTTAATTTTACACTTTGGATAAATTGCGGAAGATTGTAAAATGGTAAAGTTACTTCATGTAGTACCTAATTGCAAGAATTCCACCGAAACCTGTGACTTAAAAGATGCTTATCTGATTATTTTTTTATTAAAATGTCATGGTTCCTGTGTAAGATCAGAAACGATCTAGATCTCTGTGCTAGCACAGCATTTTGCATTTATAAGTAACCAGATGCTAACCTGCAATCCAATTGAACTTCTTCATAAAAGCATACTCACAACGACTCTCTTCTTGGTCCGGGTCATCTCGGAGCCCAGCTTGAGGTCGGCGGCGATGGCCATGGCCTCCTGCACGGTGATCAGCGGCTGCAGCAGGTCCTCTTGCATGATGTAGCGCGACAGCTTGCGGAACTGTCTCAGGTCGCGCGGGGACCCGTTCGTGCAGATTGACCCGGCCGCGCCCACTACCCTGGGGGTGGGAAGGGTTGTGAGAACTTGTGGGGTTTGTAAAAGCTTTTGGGATAGTGTTTATAAATTACTTATGTAGTTGTTGTTGTTGGATAGTTACAGTACAATAAGATATCTATAAAAAAACACTCGTGAGCAATGATAAAGTTCCACCTGCCATTGACACTTTTTCATTGCTAGGGAGTGTATTTATTTAGGTATATTCTAAAAGCATTTTCTAAAATACAACCTGCAGGAGTTTAATTAATGAAACAACCTACTTTAAAAAAAAAATACCGATCTCGTTTCACATACTTACCTAAGAGATATTAGATATTAGATATTAGATATTAGATAGATAGATAAATATTAATGATACAACATTATCTAAATTCTAACATCGCATCGGCGAATTCGTTTGAATTAGAATCTAAAGATACGGCTGTATAGTCATCCCATCGTCGGTATCAACTTCGACCTTTAGAATTAATCATCAACATGATTGAATCCTTCGATACTTGTGCGAAGTCTATGATATTTTAGACCACAGTTAGAGCTGGTCTGATTCTGATCCGACCACCAGATGGCTGGTTAGGAACAGTTGTGCTGGTGAGGGAGAGACTCGAGTGGTTTAGGGTTCGAATTCCGACATACCCGTAAAGATGACAATATAGGCCTGCCTCAATGTGGTAACATGAGGAATACATACTAACAACGCTGTGAGTGGCTAAACCCTATTTAGCTTGTAATACACAGCTATCATTTCAAACTGATTAGGTAAATAAGTCATAAGCGTGGTTATGCATGAATTCCCCATGAGTACCTGTGCATGCATGCTTAATTAAGATCGTTTTAAAATTGTCTAAGTGTCTAGAATAATCTGTTCCAGAGGTCAACTCATAGGTCCACTCCAATGCACTATTATTAAATATGATCTTTGATGTTTGTTTATTATGTGACTCGTTATTTGTAATTTACCTTCAAACCCATAATACTCATATAAGTATTATAAGGACTATGTATGATCTTAATGAGTACCTACAGTAGGCTGCTTTTGTGATTTAGGTCATGTATAACTAGGTTACTTACTAATAATTCAGTAGAAAAACGTCTTAAACCAGTGCTAGTCTCTGAGACTTTCAGAAAATATGTGGAAGAAAAACAAACTAAAGGAATAATTAACCTTATTTAAGCATTGCTTGATTTTAATTAAGTTGAAACTTTCTAACGTATCTTGCGGTTTCTGGCTCTCATCATAGCCATCTGAATAAGTACACGGTATCATATTAGTAACCTCAAGAATGTTATTTCTTAAACCAATTAGGCACTTTCACAATAGTAGTAGAGATACATAATGCAAAATACCGTAAAAATCGGTTTTACCACCAAAACTTAGACACATACTAAACGCTATCAAATAACTTATAAATATTTTTTTTAATGCTTTACAAGTGCTTTACCAACTGTGGGTGTAGAAAACCCAGTAGGTACTTACATGTTTTTAATACTCGTAGTAATGCAGATTGGAATTTTCTTATAAATTTAACTTTCAAATCATTGTATTTATCATCCTGAAAATATTATAATTACATAAATACATAATTTTCGCAACGCTCGTATATTTTTTCCATGGAAGACCACTGTTTCAAAAAGTATTCTAAAGTCGTTAAAAAAGAGAGTAGGTTCAACCTACTACTGTACGTAATTGCAGATTATCTGATAATAATATTAGAAAAAACTTGTCCGTCAAGCTATTGAGTAGAATCGATTAAATTCAAGACGAGTTCATTACAGACTGTAATTTAAAACTGTAATTATTGCTTAGTACTCATCCTAGCCAGTATCACTAGCATAACAAAAGGTCTTCTAATAAACTTACAAAAAGTAAAGTAAAGTATGTATTTCAACATAGAAATAAGGGCTATTGTTACTAACAACAACTATGGGTTATTTTTGTAATTATGAAAAATTACCTGAAATAAATGAATTTATTATTATTATTATTATTTCTTTCGAGTTAGAGTGGAAGTTGGGTGTATTGTAGGTATATCGATACAATACACCCCACAATACCTATCGATATCTAAAGATCATTAATTATTCCTTTTCAAGAGTGCATTGTGAAATTGCTTTTCAAATTAGAGGTTCACATAATAATGATTAAGGACTTAACTGAAAGGGATAGTGATTGATATTTCAATTAGATAATACGCTCGGCAACCAGTCAACTTCACTTATTACCTGTTATTTTCATGGAAATTAATTATACATAAGTACGAGTTCTCTGTTACATTGTCATTGTTATGAATAGCACCTAGCAACGGAAAAAACAGCAAGTGGAATTTTATCTGTGATCTAGCCACAAACAGGCTAATGTACTTACCCAAACTACTGAAATTATCTATTTTAAAATTTTCTAATTGATTCTCCTTAAAAAATCTAGGGGAGGCAGGCCGAGACGGAGATGGCGGGACGACCTCGAAAGTTGCGCAGAATCAAAGGAGGGGTTGTCCATCAGTGGGAAAGCATATTATTAAATAAAATAAAATATTGCTCTGGGTCGTTTAACAACTCAAATCATCAATAGTGAATTGAAATTGAACACTGTATTATAAAATACGTCTATAAGATTAACTGAAACGTATGTACCTAGGTACCTACATCCTTATAAAAAATAACTAGAGGCCATGAAGTGGATTTTACAATTATAAATAAGAATGGCATTCCTTTCTCTACCTATAAAAACATAATAAGTAATTCTGCATTTACTTGCAACATACATAGTTACTGTGGTAACAGATAGTATAACAAGGGAGCGCGGCCGGGCATGATCAAGACAATGGCATTTTTTACTATTACGGTGTAGGTAAGTATACAGGATGTAGCGAAATTGAGATTGTTAGCCAAAGGGATGGAGGTTATTCTACACTCTCTCATAGGTAACAATACTCAAAGAGCATAAAAAGCCAAGCTCATGAAAAAAACTTATTAAATAGAGATAATGTAGGAATTATCTTAACCGTGTAAAAATTATACCTAACACCAATCACTTATGGCGATTATAAACACAAGTAAAAATAGACTCAATTAATTGGCATAATTAGTATAAGCCACGTGCAGTGGTTTTTTGCTCGTTACATAATTATACATTGTGATGTTACTATTCTATAGTTTTATATACATAATGTTGGCACTTGTATTATCTTATTATCACACTACATTAGCTTAAAGGTCCATGCTTCAAAGGGAAAAGATGGGCGACTCAATGCGATCTAATGAGATTTTCCGACACCATAATAACTATTATGTTTTTCACTCAAAAATAGAAACAGTACAAATAAAATTGGACTACCCCCTAGAATCGTAATCCTTATGAAACTGGCTAACTCTTACAAGATCGGAATAAGGGTCCAATTTATCTTAAAAACAAATGCATTACGAAAATAATTGTTAGCACCAATGTCGTCTATTGCTCTATTTATTTAGACTTGCATATGCCATCCTCCCATATAATCTAATACCTACATTATTTATATGATTCTATTCTGAGGGAGTGAAGTTCCTGTACATACCTCTCTCGATTGGAACCTTTGTACATACACCTAATTTCAGCTCAGTCAGCAAAGTTCCCGTGTAAATTAGAGCAATAACCCTGGGTGATGCAAAGCTAAGATCGATGTGTAGGTCTAAATCTAATACATATATTTGTATGTTTTAAAGATGGTTTCTTTCTTTCTTTCTTACCTATATCCAGCCAGTATGTTGAGCAGGGTGCTCTTGCCGGCGCCGGAGGGCCCGAGGATGGCAGTCAGTTGCCCGGACCGGAACTCGCCGTTTATGTTGCGCAGTATCAACTTTGAACCTGGAAAAAGGAAAAAAAATGTTAAGAATGAGGCACATTTTTCGAGTTTCAAAGTTTTCGAAGTGACAAAAGTATTGCATTGCGCTCACTCACATCGCGCTGCCTCAAGAGCGAGCGAACGGAGAATTTTTGTCACGTCTTAAATGCCCCCGTACTAGCTCCCCTGCCTCTAAAGACATGTCGATAACTTGTAAAAATGTAAGAATATCGAGACCAGAATGCGTTGGTAAGTATGCAAGTTTTATAACGTCGCAGGATGGTCAGTTGGATTTGACAATTACAATACACGGTAAAATAACTGCTGAATCGCTGTAATTTAATATTCCTGAAATGTGTTTTGGAACTTTTAGAAACACAATTATCATTAGTTTAAATCAGTAAAATTTAATTTCAATTTTTTCTTTACAGATTTCCATCATAAAATATAAATTTTGTAAAGATAATTAATTTATTAAAGTAACGTTCTTAGCACACAATATTATTGTTTAAAACAACAACGTACATAAGGAAGGAAATATTCTGCTCACTCACATCATATTAACTTAATTGTTACAGGTAATTACAGTTATAGTTGACATTAATTTCATGCTCTAGGTGTTTTCGTCACCTAGGGGCAACCATTATTAATATTATTATGTGTTTTATCATTGTCTCTAGAACAATCTACTATTATACCTATGTCATATTCTATGTATCATTGCATAGAGTGCACGAAAGCCTCATCGTGTGAAATATCACCTGTTCCTTGAAAATGTTTCTTTCCTAAAAAGATTTTCTTTTTTTTTCTTTTTATGAACACCTTGTAGAAGTAGTTATTTCAAAATTAAGTGTTGCAAGCTAAATTGTGGCCCTCAGATTCAGTTTCATCATAATATATTATTATTTTGTTACCTATAGCAATACGGAGCTAAAAGTTTAGTACTATGTTTAAGTATAATTTATTGATACTGTGCTAGATGGGCAAATTACTAGGTGTCTTTCAAATTGGGCAAGACACTGAAAATAGTGGTATAGTGTAGGACGCCCTTCGGCTAGATGGGGTGATGACTTGCGAAAGGAGTCCGGCGATTAGATGCGGAGATCGCATCTGGTGGCGTGCTTTGAGAGAGGCCTCCGTCCAGCAGTGAAGTCAACAGTGCTATGGGCTAATGATGACGATGATAACAATGATCATACGAACAACCACCTGTTCGCTTAACTAGAAACTACATAATATACTTTTTTTACTATCATACTATTACTACGTATTGGTCTCGCATTTCTCTCGACCCTCAGAAAGCCGTCCTGTTTTCACCGAATAGCTTAATACCAGTTAGTCTAAAGTTTAGAAACCGGTATTATAATATAGCGATCGCATGGTCGTATCATAAGGCTGTATTGGGGCCAAGGATTGAGTGCGACGAGATTCGGCCCTTCGTACAAATTGCAAATGTAGGTATATATACGTTCACCTTTACCATCATCCAGTTGTGATTAACCACGTTATGTTATGTTCATCAAATTACTGTTAACTTCGTGGGCTATGGAAATAACTCTACACCTTAATCCATCCTGAAAGCAGATTTTTAATTGGATGAGCATTTTTCACGCAAAGCGGTGTCCGATAAATGTCAATAACGCCATCCCTATACAATACTCAATCACTGGAATATCCGATTAAAAATTATCAAGTGGAAAGGGGGGTTAGATACTTTGTGTAATCAATTATGTTACATTGAGCTAAACTAATGTGTCATTTATTTATTGCCGCCTTCTAATGGTGACGAAGCATTTATAGGTAATAGGCGCAAAGTTCAAGTCTCTTCCTGATTCGTCACCCGAGTTTATAAGGCAATTAGTAGTTTATTCTACTTCTACCATATAGGTCAAGATTAGTCAAAAATGACAGACAGTCTCTAACATCGATGGACATCATCAGCCAAAATCTAACAAAGGTTCCCTATATCTTCTGAGGGAGCGCCTACCTAGGTATGTCCTTGGCCTTCTTCATCCAGAAATTTTGGAGTAGCGGCTCACATAAAGTATTTTAGTAGACTTAACTATCCATTATGGGCTACAGTAAAACAAATGCTATTTGCATTATAAATCTGCACTTTACAGCCTTCTAAATATTTTGTTGTAGTGCATTTACATTAAGGAAATTAATTATAAAGAAAAAATATGATTGCAATTTTGCAATTATATCACCTACAATGCATACCATACTCTGTATAATCTTGACATTGCCATCAAGTTAATCTAGATTTACTATGCTGAAGACATGGCATTGCAAAATTTCATCCGGTTCTTTTTATTCAATGTCATGGAATTTACCCAGTAGGTTTGGACTCTTCGGACCTGCTTAACCACTGTTTATTACTTGTAAACAGATTAAGTAGTATGTAAAGACCCTGTAAAATTGTGAAGCGGATCCAATAGGCGGAAATTGCTTGCTCAATTTAATTAATTAAATAATAAACTTTTTGCACTACTATTTTACAATAGGCAACGGTATGATGTATAGGTACAATGTACACTTGCAAAATGTGAGTATCATGATATCATGTTCATGACGCAGTTCATACCTTTTTTACAGATTTTTTTAACCTAGTTTTTATGTCTACGGATGACGTTGATAAACTTAGTTGTAACAAAAAAAATAACTTGACTACGAAGCCAACAGCGTTGTATATTAAGCAATGTTAACAACTTTGAAGAAATAAGCTTTAGCTTTTGACGTAGACACCGAAAATATATTTTAGCTATTCTTGATAGGCCTTTAGTGTTTATAACCGTGGGCACTTCCGATTTCTGACTGTTGATGACTTCCCAGGGGGTAGATGAACATTAACACATTTAAATCAATTAAGAACTTTAGTTACACAGCCAAAACGAAATATTATACTTATTTGACTGATCAAAACTTATCATACAGAACCCTAAATTAATTACCTACGTAATGTTGAAATCTAAAAATAGTTCCAAACAAATATAAAACGAGTTCCTTTGTTAAAAATAACTGCAAGTTCACCGGGAAGCGTTGCGATCGCCGCTCGCTAATCATAACCAGTGATCACGCAACACTTCACACCAGTTTTTATTATGTGCACGTGATTATGTACTTGCACGAAACATTACACTAAAGGTGGTAATAATCGGTAGAATGACGAATATGCCGAGTACCTACCGAATATAAAACGAATGGCCCATCTCTAGTTCTTCATACCCACCTCGAGCCTATGTGTCTCATTAAATTAGTCAACGTCATGCCATGCCGGCAGGGTCATACAAATCGTCATTCCAAGTAACTTTTGTTGTAAAATTAAGCCTCCGATACTAAAAAGTAACACAACTACTTAACACGTTTTGTAAGGAAAACCAGAAAATAACGAGTAAATACAAAAGTTGATTAGAATGACGATTTAGATGTCCGTTATTTAAAGGGCCAATTTCACCGTTTCACATTTTATCAAGATCAAGTTTACGTTACAGAGAAGATTGTTTATTAAATTAGCAGCCATAAAATGCATGTTTCTAGCCGTTATAAACTCACTTTAATGTAGTTAAGGCTCGTGTTTTTTTTTGTTTTATAGTTGTGTAACTTAAACCTATTTTATTTATTAAAACCTACAAACAAATAATATTCTAAAATGTAGGAGAAGAATAATTCAAGGGGATGATCCATAAAAGCTGGACTAATCACTAGCCTCGAGCCTATGGACCAGATTAAGAAAAAAATGCCTTTTAATTTTCGACCCAAAAGAAACTCTGTAAGCGTCCATTCTAATTTCATTAAATAAAACCAACAACCAAGTACCCGCCCTAAGACCTAGATAAGCATGTAATGGGGAAATGGACACTAGGCCCAGTGTAGATCTGTATAAGCGGTCCTTGAAAGTGCAGCGGTTGCCCAGCAACGGCCGGTTGCCTAGCAACGCCTCGGTATTGCGCCGGCGCCGGTCGGACTCGGCCAATGCAACATCCGCGCGGGCTGCTCCTCTACGATCACTTTTACTTTATTTATTGCAATAAACAACATGTACGCATAAAGATGTTACTACTTCCATTTTGAATGTGAACAGCAATATGATAATTATAATAATATAAGTATTAATATTTATAGCTTTGCCGGTAAGTAATTTGGAAGTTTGTTAATCGCGTCGGTCGTTGATGAAAATGGTGAAATGATAAAATTATATCCCATTCAGCTGTATTATAACATGTTGAGGTGCCTTTATAAATAAATAAAGCTGTGTTTTCATTTTACGCTCTCTGCTTTAAAAGGAAGATAATAATGTATATAGGTAGTACACCGAGACCCTAAAGATATATTTTTTTAATTGAATATTATGTTAGTAAAAGTGCATCCGACCAGCACGGCCCGCTTCCCCGTCGGCTGCGCCTGCGCACGTCACGTGCGGCGCGGGCGCAGCTTGCGGCATGCGCCTCACGTGTTCACATTCACTACTACTGTCACTATCATTGCGTTGCCATCTCAAATATTTGCACCAACGCCAACTGATCTACCCTTGCTGACGCAAACTAATGTAGCATCTTAAATGTTTACATTCCACGAATTTTAGATGATGAGAATTTAAGATAGAATTACACATACAAAAACTGATAAGAAAGTCTAGATTTCAAATACCTGGGCGCAGGGGCATTTTCGGAGGAATGTAAATATTTAGGACGCATGATGGATGATGAATTGCAAAAGGCAGTTCAAAATGTCCTGTCATAAAATATAACAGTGCTAATTTTTCGGCATAATGAGTATGATGACATTGATGACTTGCAAAAGGCAGGATAAAATGTATAACCGAACATGTTTTGCATTCGTAATCGTGTGTAACGGTGCATTTTTTGGATTGCATAATGTCATAAAACTTACAAAAAGAAACATAAAATATAATTACTTACCTACTTATGTTAAACAGGGTAGTGCGATATTTTTTAAAATACACCTCCGCTCCCATACTCTAAACAAAAATGCACATTTAGTATTTCCTAACTTATCAAAACAAGCTTTTAAGAAATCATCTTGCAAATCATATAAATATTTATGTCGAATACTTATTAAACGCACAAGGCCAAGTTCAAGATCGACAATGTATCTTTCGAAACAACGGAACATAACACTATAATTACAGTCGCAAGTTTTGTTTCCATCTTGTACGAGTCGTTGTTGTACGACAACGGACAAAAACCGTGTGCATACATAATGTAGTCCTGACCTGTCGACCTCCCGACGGCTGACCTAAATCGAACTATCCTCGCAGTCACAGTAAGGCATAATATACCGATTCCTGATCGAAAACGGCTCCATTTCAATGTCGATTAAACCAAAACCAGTAAACTTTGCTCTGCATTTCCGCTGTTGTAAATGTTTTTCGGAAAGGACCTTTAGTCAATGAAACCCGAGCTGCATTCGATTCCGCGTTATTTGCCACCGGGCGGTTATAAAGGTTAAATTTTGTATGAATCAGTGCCATTCATAAGTTCATAACAAAGAAGTGACCTACATCTTTCTAAAAATAGTTGCTTAGTATCGGCATTGGTATATTGCTTATTAATTTATATTTAGCTTCTTCATTAGGTAAGCGTATAGCTAGAGTCTCATTTTCATAAAAACGCTGCTTGGTAACTTTTTCTGCAACACTCACGGCTCACAGTCAATTACCTACATGCATACGTTTGAATAATTCCCTTTTTATTCTAGCATCCCTACGATCCACTCTGGGTAACGGACAATATAACATTGGCATCGTGGATCAACATCACCTTCAGTGATCCACCGCTGGTCTGCCTGTCCCAACGAACGCCACACCTAACTATCCTAGGCTAATGAGTAGCTATAGCAAATCAAGTGAGATGAGATCCCACGGTATCTCACGTGTCCAGGCCACGAGGCTGCGCAAGTTTGCAACAGATTGGGCAAACGACGAAAGGAGCCGGCCCTGTGTCACGTGCCGAGTTGGGACTTAACCTATAATTTCAACATTTACAAATGGACCGGTCCGGCCGTTGAACTTACACATTTCGTATAACTCGGAGGTTTCCGATAGTAACATAGATCGGACGTAATTTGATGGAAGTATCAGAGAGCAATAAAGTTTTTTTATGCGTTTCTAAATTGCAGTGAAGAGAGATTGTTTTTGCTTTATTGCATTGGAAAGTTGTAAAGAATTATACACCTACTCTCAACGTTATATCGTCGATTTGTTTTTCAATATAAGTAAGTATATTTAAATGTTCTTCAGTTAGATTTGGCTCAGCTCTGGCTCATCAGGATAATAAAATTTATAAATTAAATGCTAACCGCATACAGTGATTAGTGCCAATTTCTCCATTGTCAGTTATCTAATCAACAGGGATTTAAATTATAAATTATATTATAAATTGTGAATTATAAATTGATTGGAATTATAAATTAAACGTCATCTCTATATAAAATTCATGACAGATGTGTCAAAAGTTAACCACTACTCCCAGGTTATGCTCTAACCGAGAATGGAGAAATTGGCACGTCTGATAAGATATTCACACTGTGACCAGAAAAAAGCAATGCAGCACGAGCAGTAGATAAATAGTAGATTAGTAACATTTGACGACCGAATGGCGTAGTGGTTAGTGACCTGACTACTGAGCCGATGGTCCCGGGTTCGATTCCCGGCTGGGGCAAATATTTGTTTAAACACAGATATTTGTTCTCGGGTCTTGGATGTGCCCGTAAAATGGCAATAGGCCCGCCCCCTATTACATTGGGACTAACATAACACTCTGGCGAAAAGTGGGTGCAGCAATGCACCTCTGCCTACCCCGCAAGGGAGTACATTAGTACAAGGCGTGAGTGCGTGTGTGTTTTTTAACATTTACCTAAATTCAACAAAGATGACCATGAGAATATCATCTCTCAATACAGATAACTAAATTAGGCCAAATAACATGAGAATATGATAACCTAGTGCTCCCACACTTGAGCTAAAACCTAGAACTTATGAATCAGCGTGACCTAATTATCAATTTATACGCAATTAGAATGAATGTTATGTCTTAGGTATTGCCAATTTAATTAAACACGTAATCTTGACATGAAATACAATAATGATAATGAAATGAACTTGTGCGATGATAGCATTTGCATATGATATTACATTCATTTATCAAGGGAGCTGACACAGTTATGTATGGCTAGTTATCGTTTCTCTATTCATTTCAAATGGAAGCATAGTACCTAAATGAAAATATTTAATCTTCCAAACTTAACTTTATGGGGTTCACGAAAGGAGATTCTGCAAGTTACGTATCCTTCATAAGTTATTCGGCGCACCTGGCCAAGTCAGAGTCTAGCCGATTGTTGTTATTATGTCTGTCGGTGACAAACTTTCAGTCAATTCAGTCAGTCACCGTGGTGAAAGGATAACTTATGGATCAGGCAGATGTTTCACAGACGAGCAACGCTGCTTATGAATTGTGTCGGTGGTGGTACGATAGCAGTTTGATTGAACACTCGGGGATGCTCCTTTCATGCACCTCAGTACTTATGTAAAGCATCTACTCTGGTACTCACTCTTGCCATCCTGCACTGTGTACGTAAGGTCTTGGAAGCTGATGTTGACAGGTGGCCTCTGAGGCAGGTGGGACAGGGCCTGCGTCCGGCTGAACACCCCGCCGTTCGGGCCCAGGCTCTGTGAAGCCATGGTTACTAGCACTGGGCTGTGGCACTTCACTCACTCACACGCGGATAGTGAACGGCTGGGGTTAATCCATGCGCCTGAAATAAGAACAGAAAAATATTATTGATTGTTATGAAAAGTTTTGTATAAAGAGACCTACTTCATGATTGTTGGCTACTGATGATGATGATAAAATCTCGCATAAATAATATATACAGTATATTATTTTCTAGATTCTAAGTATCATCGGAGTATCAATAAATATTTTTTCAACATAACTCTAGCAGATACATAATTCTATTGCAACTTTATTCAGTAAACAACACCGCTCTGAAGACACATCACATACCTTACCTACCTAATCATAAAATTAATATGCTAACATTAACTAGATTGTAGATAGATTATAAACAAGAATTAACTGAAACAGGCTGTAAAAAACTAATAAGTAATCCGTTGACCCTACAACCTCTCTACAAAGTAACAGGTAAGGTAATAGAAAATATCCTCATATTGCATCAATCCTCATTCAATTCACGTTTCCTCTTGGCAATCGCAACCTTTACCGAGAAACTCAAGACTAAGTCGAGCTGAGCTTCTTTGTAATGAGACTAAACAACTGTTTATAAGGAAAAGAGGGGAATTACAAGAAAATTAATATGATTATACATACTTTTGGGAATGCATTCATGCTACTGCACAATGGTATTACTCAAGGAAGTATAATAATATACCTACTTAATTATAATAACAGTTACCTAATTGTATTAAGTATTACATTTTAACCATATACAAATTCTTTAAAAAAATGCATTAGTGATTAGGTTTCCGCTGGGTTCTACTGCATCTGCATTCCTTCAAAGCCTTCAAACCGCAATTATTTGTAAGTATTCCTGCTCACCTCTCAACTTCATTGGGTTCATTGGCATCAACAAACTATAGGTAGTTAAACAAAATGTACAATAACCAATTGTTTTATCTTTCAACACCATGGGAAAATAATATGAATTAGCCAAATATCCAAGTTCTTAAGTACAGTCAGGTTCATCAGTGGCTATCTAATACTTTTGTACCTTGTCAAAATACCTTTTATTTCATTCAAACATTGACAGTTTGTTAATATAACAAGGTCTAAAAGAGTAAAGTAAACTAAAATAAAAGTAAAAAACGTTTATTAACAAATTGTTCAAGTACATTTGTGATGTGGCTGCAAATTCCACACTATATAGGCGAACCTGTATCGTGGAACTTAGGATTAAGATATCTCAAGTTCTACGAGTATTCTAAGAGTACAGCTACCTATAAATATAATTTGTTTTCACACGTTACCCACTTTCTTAAATTTATTTTTCCTATCTATGTGGTTGTCTGGAAGTGATTACTTTTTAGTAATAAGGCCGCCGATTGGGATTTTTATTTTCTGCTCTATGTTTATAACTATGAAACTGATTCTTTTTGTGTGAAATAAAGGGTGTTTTATCTTTAACTGTACATAAACTAACTGTTTGTACAGATACCTAATCTGTGTGACGGTAGATAGAGTTACTGCAATTAGCAGTAAAATTACAGGGTCGAAAGCCTTTTTACCCGACTCCCGAAGGAGGAGGGTAATGTTTTTTTCACCATCAATTCATCATTGTCAAGGGTCAAAACTTGGTTAAAGTATAATTCCTATAAGTAGCTGAAAATTTACGACTAGGTCACGGTAAAATCCTTGAGTAGAAAAGTTTGAGTAAATACTTATAGGTACGTAATACGTATGCAAATATTGTTTTCCAAATGTAAACAATACGATTTATCGAACGCTTGGTAAATGGTTTGCGGATTGAAATTATAATTATTTAATAAATTATTTAATTAATTTCTTCGTAAATGTTACTTCGTTTTGACTTCGCGATAAGGCCCCAGTTACGTATGTGAAATATCATCCGACCCATCGCGTCCTCACTGCAGGGGCACGGGTCTCCTTCTAATGAAGGAAGGGTTTTCTTCTACTGAAATAATGTAAGTAAGTTAATTTATTACTTGATGAAACCAATGGGTTAGAGTTTGGGGGTAAGTACTTTAGATATTAAGTATAATGACCTATACGTCTAGTTTTGGTATTTTATGGGCATTACTACTATAATAATATTAATTGTGCAAACTTCCTTTATAACGTAACTGGTAGTATTTTTTTATGAGTTTTAACTTAATTATTACTTGCTAAATTGCAATACCTACTGTACCTAAATATGTATATAATTTGTATCCTAGGTATTAGATGTTTTTTCATTGCTAAGATATAAGTACTAGTGTAGACTGTAGGTATCTACCAAAACATATCCGTACGTACAACACGCTTTTATTTTAGTTTTTGATTAAAAAATACATCAGAAGAAAAAAACTGCTATATTTTCTATTGAAAGCACAAAAAGCAGCTATTATTTAATTATTAATTGAAATCGTTATTTCAAAATTAATAATTTAGATTATAATTGCTTCTCAGAAGTTACTTAAATTATAAGATGAAACAACCATTGGAACGAATACACCTCAGTAAATAAGTTATTGCACCGTCAATACTGCAACTGTTGCACTTGCACAATGTGGGTACCATCACATGTGTATGAGACCCATGCAATGTACAGGTACAGGTAGCTACACAAATACATTGTATAGTAAAGTTATTTACTTATTTATTTTTAATATATCTGGTTTTATAGGACGTAAGCTTTAGAGCATTTTATTCATTTTCCGATTTTTCATATTCTATTAGAGTGATTTTATTTTTTCGTGTTTTTTTATTTCTAACTACTTACCCAGTTATTTTGGTTTGGTACCTATACATAGTTGGATGGTCGGTAATTAATAATTATTTACATGTTAAAGAATGGAATGAAAACTTAAACGTAAGAATCGATCGAAAATCCACGAAGTTAGTGGTGAACCTACGTGAAACTGTAAATTAAATAACATGAGGTAGATATCTTCCTTACTATTGTAAACTTTATATTTAAAGTGGTATCTGAACTTACCACAATAACTGTACCCACTTAAAACTTAAACCACAATATTATACCAAGTCGTTTTAAGCAATGACTAGATTGTGAGACCTTGACCAAAGCCGGCTTCGGTAGGGCTCAAAATTTGTAGCCGTCCTAAATAGGTATCTAACGGCAGACCTGTAGGTAATGCAGACAGATAAACCGTATTATATCATTTAATTTTGAGACAAATTCTATGTGACAGTACAGGGCATCATATATGCACCTCTATCTACATATATTATTCATTATGTGTGACTATTTGTATATTCTACCTTTTATTGATGTTTTGTTCTAAAAAAGAAATCAACCGAAACTAGGAACCGTCTATGCATACGGTGCATGGATACTATTTAATCTATGAAGCTAGCCAGTATTTTGAAGCCGCCGCGCACCTCCCAGTGCCTTGACCTGCGCCTGCGCACAGAAACTCATTGAAAGGCGAATGACTTCGCAACGTACTGCATTCAGTATGCGTCTTGACAATTAGGTGAAAACGAGCAGCCACTGGCCACAATAGAATGAGGTTAGCGAATTTCATGCCAATTTTATTGTTCCATTTTTGAATTTGCAATGGAATGAACGTTTTATTTATCAAAATTAATTGTTTAATTTGTTGCAGAGTTAGAGACTAATAATAGAATTAAGTTTAGTTTAGGATATTATTATAAACATAGGTTCGCTTCGAGTTTAAATAAAAATATACAAGACATTTAATACTTACCTTCATAATATTCTGTAATTACTTATACGAGTATGGGTATAATCTAGATCAGCAATGAAAGGATTAACGAACCCTTTCATTCCAATTTGATGCAACTTACAATAGAGTACGCCAGTAGCAATCTAACTAACATATATATGTATAAGGTAAAAAATATCTAGAAATTCATAAGTGATGAAGGCATTATTAAAGCGATTTTAACCTAGTATGTATGTAATGTTAGGGACATTATAATCATGAAAGTTTGTAGATATTAAATAATGTTTGTTACACTTTTAGGGGGGAAAAGCAGTATACTAAATTTTATTAAATATGGAATGTAGTCAACTGACACCCAAGTTTTATCCCGCAATTCCCAGGTAAAACCTTTTAAGGCGAAGCGAAGCTTACGAGAAAAGCTAGTATAATTATTCAATGATAATATCGCTACTGCATGATATCTGAATGGCAATAAATGTTTAATTTATCAAATGTAGGACAGCCGCCAGAGTGGGCAGCCCCGCACGCGACCGGAATTGACCGGATGCCATGATACCACACAATTTACATAATTATAATTCACGTATGATGCACACACATAGTTCACCAAGGATTTCAATTATTGTGCGTTTATGCCGTGTTCCATTGATGTCCATGAAGACCCGTATAACCAGCGATTTTGTTTTTTAAATGCAGTGGAGTAAGGGACTGGCAGGGGAGTGTTTATGCGAAACCTGGTTTGGATAGTGAAAGTGTATTCATATCCACCAGGGATATGATCCACCCACAGCAGGGTTAGGTATAGTTAGTTACCTTCTATAGTCTTTCATGCTCCTGATGGGCACCTCTGATTTTGTTCTACCTTCATTAGCTAAGGTTTGGTCTTTCTTTTGAGACATCATTGGCCTGGTACATCTGTCGTCTGATGAAGATTATGACTCTTCATCCCTTTTGAGATGACTCAATTTTTATTCTAAAGTAGTTATTTCCGTTACAGAATTACGTATGTTTTCTGTTTATATTCCATTGTATAACTTATAAATGTATTTGGATTAAATGGAGAATGCGTGAAAGCGGAATACATTGGTTGCAACAAGATTTTCTTTTTCTACCTACATTTTTACGAGTTTAAGTTTTGTTTATAATACGTACATTATAAGCCTTACAGGTATAAGTTGATTACTTAGTTGTTTCATGGAGCATTTGCCATACAATGAGTCATAAATCATGATTGGAAGAATGCTACAGTTATTGTTTATAGTACCGAGGTATGTAACATCTGTTGTTGCGCGGGCGCCGGTTTCATGGCATTATTACTTAGTTGATTACTGCACTCCTAATCAATACAATTCAATCAACATTACCAGCAACCACAATAGCGAATCGATCGTATCTAACCTTTACATGAATGAATAAGTTAAGCGAACTCTATATTATCGTAACAAATTGTGTAACTTTCTGAGTAGGAATAGCACCTACACTACATACTTACCCAACAAGAAATAAAGCCATTTTTAATCAAATAAAACAGAACATGCTCTTGTAATAGTACTTACATCAAATTTTATAATTCTTTCAACAAGCTCACCTTATGTCTTAATATGTTACCGTAGGTAGTATTCAATCGAACCTACAAATAAGTTGAAATAAATAATAATAGTGGACTCTTCCTGTACAAGCTATGCCAACTACAATGTATGGTGGTCCTGCACGCCACGTCCGCCGGCCCTGTGCTACTCATGTCCATCATAACAGCTCATTAGCGTAACGTAACAAAGTACATAAGTAATCGATACTTTTTCGTCTAAATGTTTGCTTTCTGAGTTAAAAGTGAATAATACGATACCACGCCGAGGTCAGCGAATCAATTGAATCAGATTCTGAATTCTGACCCGAACGCGTATGTATTGAACGAAAAACTAAATGTTTTATTTAGGTACCTATGTTCCGGTTACGCTACTTCAAAACTGAATTTCAGTGAATGGTTAAATTGCACTGTGCATCACAGATTTGATGCAAATAAGAAATATATAGAAGAAAATATAAATTCTCTATAATTAAAAAAAAAACAAAAATGAAAATGTTTCAGGTTCTTTTTTATTTTCTTAGTTTTTTTATATTTAGACCTCAAACGTGGTCGTACAATGAACTTTCTACAGTAATATAATTGTTTTCATGAATATTCTACATACTCACGTCGATTAGAATGTATTGAATAGCCTACTACATACGTTTAAAACACTAAACACTCGGTATACCCTGATAATTTATTTTTGTCAATTATATTTGTGTTAAATTCTTAAATAGATAGATATATACCTTTATTGAAAACACGCACTTCAAGCCCAGCACACTTCATTCGTTCTCGGAGTTATTTACGATAATTAATATATTCACTCTGAATTTCAAGGTAAATACAAGTCTAAGGCAATCAAAAGATCTTGTTTCGGTGCAGGCCGGCGCTGAACGTTGCAAAATTATTTATAATGCAATTTACTGTTCATATCTTCTGTTGTTATAATTGTTGCTTCTCTAGGTATTTTTTTGTAATATATAAAATACAACTTTTATGTGTAAGTACTATAACAACTACCATGGCCTTTAAAAAAAATACCTAAAAATTATATACTTAAGTATATATTTATTTTCATTTTAGTATCTCGGTATATGGTACGTACCTATACGTACTCTCCTAGATTGATTTTCATTTTCATGGCTAACTCTTCTACAAAAAGGGTGTTCATAACTGCGGGAAAATTTTGGAGTTTTTCCTTCTTACTAGAGGTACTAATGTATAATTTGTAGGAGAAACGTTAACAAGACTGCTATCTCGATATTTTGATATCTACGTTATCTGTGTTGTTTACATTTTTTTTCATCAACAAATTAAATAAATTAAGCAGCCTACCTTAAAATTTCATATCTATGTATCTACCAACAAACACTTATATTTCAAATTAGAATACCTACCTAAGCATAAATCTTTCATTATGAAAATTACAAAACCGACTAAACACTACGCTCGGATCAAAACAAACTGAAATTAGAGCAGAGACCGAAAATAGAGAACTGTGAACTTATAGTTAAATACTTAACCTGATAGCGTTCACTGCGAAGGTCTCACAAATCTCACAATAGTCCCAAATTAACATTCGTATAGTCCACAAAGTGTTCACTATAGAGTCCCGAGTGTATTTATTTGTTTATAATCGTGCGGCGGAGTGGTGGCGCGGCGGCGTCGACTCCGCGGCCGGGTTGTTAGTACACTAATAAATTCGCGCCCAGCCAGCCGGCTGAATGCTTTTCATCGGGTATCCTTCACGCAGCCAGACGCACTCTCAATGTAAAGTTCTTAGATATATATTTCTATGGTTACTGGTATCCATTCAAAGTTCAGTAAACAGATTAAGTAAGTTCTGAATAAATGCCATATGATTTGTACGAAAGACGAAAGTGAAAATCGAAATGAGATTGCTCACTTTCACAGCACTCAGACAATAGCTAAGTTAGCTCTACAAGTTAGTCGTGACTGTTTCTAATGTTATGTTATGCTTCAGATAACCTACACTCAAAAACTGAAATCGGGCTAACATTCTACGAAAGTTCTAAGGTCAAATAAAAATGCGATTGCAATGTTTTCGTCGACCAACCTTGACAGTAAATTCTAAAAACCTGTTATTTAGTTGGAAATGGTGCGGAGTAACTAGCTTGTGTCCGGATCACGCTGGCCGAGATCCACCTACTGGTAAGTATCATAGACAAGAGTCTTCTCCATCACTCTTATAACCTTATGAGGCGAATGGCTGTCACGGCTCGGCTGGAGAAAAATGCGAGACCTATTTACACAGTTTTAGATCCCTATCCGATAGCATCGTTCATTTTACTCTTGTAAATTTTAGGACATGTCATCAGCAGTCGATTTTATAGCACATATGCTATAAAACCGAAACTTCTCTATTTTAATTAGAACACAAATTGTAAATTCCACCGGGAATCGAACCCGCCGCCTTTGGGAGTTGAAACAGATTTTTAAACACCACCTGTAACTAGTGACCTATATAATTAAAACATGAAATAATTTACAGCAATTAAAATAAAAATAACATTGTCTGAAACTATTAGTTTCTACTAAATTCAGTTGCATGTGATGGCTAACCTCATTTAAAAACATAACAAAGGATTTAATTTAATACAAAGTGATCAATGTTTTGTCACTGGAGATTTCCAACACGTGTCTGCTACTGATATGCTACTCTCTATATTATGTGTGTGACATAAAAATCGATAACAGAACACCACGCTCCAGCACTTTGCAGCTGGCTATTCTGAAACTAAATACATAGTTAGGTCGGTGAGTTCAGAGTTCAGGGGATTACTCTAGCTTGAAAAAAAATATTGAAGGACAGCTGTCATGCAATCGATACGTAGAGTCGCTTAGTACGATACGAGTAGGGCCAGGGTAGGGGCTCTGAACTTAGTTTTTCAGGTATAGGTAGAGTGACTTCCTGAGGTTTGTAGTAAGTATACCTATGTAATATTTATTATCAGATGTATTAAATCTGTGAGTTCTGTGTTTATTAGATTATTTATCAAAAATTATAATTAGGTATGTAATCTGATACTTATTAAGTTATTATTGACACCTTTCGGGAAAAGAGTATAAACAGGATGATTTCCCAGTGAAAACTTTACATTTCCTAATTAGGTATCTTCTAACCAACGCAATAAAAACTATTTGCGCATTTAACGAATGATTAACACCGCTGCTATCAACATGACCGATGTTTCACATATACGTACCAAAACACCAGCAAACATTATCTCTGAAAGTTCCAAACAAAGGTAAAATATTCCAACCATAAAAAACATCAGTTACTTACTATAAAATCACTTTGTAATAAATATTAGGTTTAGAAGTAGGTATTTTAATCGAAACTATGGGAAAGTAACAACCGACGACATATCTAATCGAGTGACCTAAATAGTAAAGAAAGTTATGGGGCAATGAACTCGTTGTGCAGGAGTCATCAAGTGATTATGTCGCCGGGGGGACCAACCGAGGGGCTTCGTGTGGCTTCTCAGTACGAGTATTGTACCGACTGACTCGACATAATAATGGTGTAGTTGTGCATATATATTATGCTGGTGTAATTCGGTAAGAAAATACATATATTAAATGTCTTTTTATCAATCTTTAGTGTGTAAGTAAAATAATACTTCCCTATTCTATTCTAATCTTTGTGGGGTTGTAAGTACCTGACCTGGCTCTCTCGAATGGAACCTTTGTGCATATCCTCTAGGTCTGAACTGCCTTCCTAAGCTTAGACCGTTTCCTACCACGCTGGTCCACTGCGGGTTGGTTAGTTCACATATCTAGATGTGCTAAATCTAGATAAGCTGTTTTCCTTCACCGCAAGAGTGATACAATTGTACTTAAATTCAAAGAACTCATTGGTACATGTCAGCTTCAAACCCGCATCTCTGGCGCTCTAATTAATTACTTCCCTTATTAATTACTCATTTAATTATTATTGCAATGTATAGTGTTTTCTTTAAATTTTAATGTTGAATACGAGTGATCTTGTTTTACAGGTACTCGTAGCCGAGTCAGTACTGAATGGATGATGAATGCCGAGAAACAGAAATGCGCCATCCGATAACCGGATGATAACGATAATACACTCTTTTTTTGTAGGGCTAGTATTGACCCACCTAAGAACCCCTGACTTAACTATTATTGCTGTAGCGTACAACACATGCAATTGCAACAACACTGGACACATTCTAATTGTTTTTAATTTAAATCCATACACATGAAGAAGACATGAAGAATGTTAGTAAGTACTTAATTATAATAGTCCAGCGTTGTTCACCATCCTTTGTTGGCTACTTACAAAACTATAGATACAATAGTTAGATATAACTTTTAATTAAAGTACCTAGTAAGTATACTTGGTACTTACAAAAGTGATATACCTACTAAGCCGAAAGGGGGTTGACTCTGGGAGTAATTCTGAAAACTTTTGTTATACTTACGTCTTTTGCAAATTTGATAAATAACAATTTCAAAAAAGTATAAGGTGTGTTTTTTTCTGAAAATAGTCATGATAATAGCTCTTTTTAGGCCTGGGGAAAATTGATTTCTTGCATCTAAAATGAGATGAATGGTGATAAATTTTAAGAAAAAAGTTACTCTTAACTATTTAACCACTTTTGCAACAACCTGTATATTTAAAGAAACCCTATTGACATGCACCAAAAAGTGTGTGTAAGTAAGTATTGTAATCTACTAAGGAAGTTTAGTGGTTAAAAACAACAATAGATTAATATTATAATTATTTATGTGGATTAATTAGATCCCATACTTTTCACGATAATAAGAACTCTGATAAGATTATTTAACTAAAACGTGTGTGTGCAGTTGCATTCAATTAACGACATTGAGCATGAAATGATGGAGATCCATCCGTAGGTACCCGACTCTCGTCCACATTGTTCTTTGACTCAGGTGTCGGTCAGAGTCCACCTCAGTATAGGTATCGTACGTATTGGGCCAAACGGAGTTTCATAAATGTATGGAGAAACGGCGTCGGTAATGCCGATGAAGTGGACGCACTTGTGCGAATTTCTATACAAAGAATGCGATGCGTCCGTTACGTACGATGCCGAAAGGTTGACGATTACCTTTATACAGCATGATATGTGACATTTCTTAGATTTGGCAGCAAACAGTAGTAGCTCGACCGTATCCTTGCAGGTAGGTACACCTCTGATACAGTATACAGCGTGTTACAAAAGAGTTGAGCAATCAGCCGACTCGTTGATCTGCTGCGAGGTCACACAACGCCACAATTGAAACGAATTTTGGCAATTTAACGTCTCACTTGAAGAATTTAAAAACATCCTTTGAGCTCATAGATTATGGCTACTTTCAGTGCGAATACCTAATCATCACCCTTTAGATCAGAAATCCCTTTGAAAAATACAAAGATTAGATACGCCTAACTACGTGTATTTTATAATAATTTATCCATAGTATAAAAATATGCAATGATGGAAAAGTCATCAAACCATACACACTTTTTAAATTACCTAGCTATATGCCTAGGTAAATAAATATGTTTCTAGGTAATGTATTTGTGTAAGCCTAGACTAGATGAACAAACACTAGATTAACTGATGTAACTGGACGGCAGATTACAAATAAATTACTTTCAAATGTAGTAAGTATTCTAAGAGGCATAAGGTACTTATGACTTTAATTTATAATAATGTAAACTAATGACTGTATTAATTTCAGGTGTCATGATTATGATTACCCATGGAAATATGAAGTTACTGTTGCTTTTTACGGCTAAGATGCCTTTTGAGAAAATAAGGACATACTTACCTATTGCATAATGTATTTCAAATATTTACTGTGAACTTATACATAGATCTCAGCATACATAAAACTGATGACTGGTGATAATAACAATGTGATAAAATCAAGTAAATAATATATGACATAATCTACATAAGTACTGAAAAATATATGAATGTTGACAGATGACAAGCAGGTGTCCCTGCCCTTGAACTTTCAACTTATTAACAGCATCCAACACGATTGTTAACAAGTAAATCGACCATAATTATATAATGAACTCAACTATGGTACTTAAGTATCACTTGTTTTATAACCATGATCCATGCTTAAATTTTTCCTTAAAAAACCTGACGACTGAATAAAGTAATGGGCATATCAATGTTACCAATTTAAGAAGCAAAGAGATGAGTCAAACTCTGATTTATTTTATCCGTAAAATATACGGCAGATCTGCTATAGCTCGAGAACAAAACTTCGATACCTATGTATGTCTAAGACAGACATAGGTAAGTATCTAAATAGAGTTATCCGCTTAAACATTAAGTGTCAATTTCACCATAGTGGGTTAGAGCATAACCAGGGATTATTGCTTGATTTTTGACCCATCTGTCAAGAATTTAATATGGAGATGACGTATAATTGATCAACCTTTCCCTGGTTACGATCTAACCGACTATAGAGCAATTTGAGCTAATTCACGTAAATAGGCAGCTTTAATAAATAACAAGTATATTTAGACGACCGAATGGCGTAGTGGTTAGTGACCTGACTACTGAGCCGATGGTCCCGGGTTCGATTCCCGGCTGGGGCAGATATTTGTTTAAACACAGATATTTGTTGTCGGGTCGGTTGTCGGTTGTAAAATGGCAATATGCCCGCCCCCTATTACATTGGGACTAACATAACACTCTGGCGAAAAGTGGGTGCAGCAATGCACCTCTGCCTACCCCGCAAGGGAGTACATTAGTACAAGGCGTGAGTGAGTGCGTGTTTTATTTTTTCGTCATGTGTATTTTTTCAACTTATCGAGTGTCGATTTATAAAGGTTCCGTAAAGTTACTTATATATACTTAACTAGGTACATACATTATTTCCCTTTTTGTGTACGGCTTCATTCCTGCACCGCAAAAGATCACCGCACATTTTTCAGCTTTATGCAGTTTGTATCTAACGACAAAAAATGCTCATGACTCATGAATTCATGTGTCTTATGACCATATATTATCGTTTGCATTCTGGAAAAGTATTATTCAGCGATTTTACATAGTGATTGATTACATAGATGTAGTTATTTGTGTTGATAATGGTACTTACAACAATAATTCATGTACTTAGGTACATAGTTTTCGTTGTTTATAACATGTGTTGTTAAAAATTAACACGCGTGTTAATTGCTAAATAATTGCTAAGTATTAGACTTTTTATATTCTCACATTATAAATCAAATATCTTTGTCGCGGAAATTGTTTTAATTGTATTATTAACGTAGTATGTGTGACAATGACAAACAACAAAATAATGGTAACAAAAAAGTGAGAAATTGACTCATAATAGATCGTTATAAGTATTCAAGGCGGACAAAAAATATGTTTTGATGGAAAATTATGATTTTAAAATCCGTAAGCAACATTTTTTACACTGCGCGATCGAATCCATATATAAGTACTTCAGCGAGACATTGACTGTACTTACTTACTAAAATAAAATTATAGCCCCAACTATACGATGGCAGATATAATATATTATTTTACACTGAACTGAGCCCTGATTACTTATTAAGTTAACGTGATATAAAATTGTCAGAGTGATGTATTGATAATACCTGTGATGATATTATTTAATACAGGTAACCAGAGGTCAGGTCACGGCTAAATTAAATAAGTCAAAGTATTACGAGTGAGTACTGAGGGTCAGTGCCTTGACCGTAATTGTTTTAATTTCTTTTGAATTCTCTGAAGGGTCACATATTATACTTACTTATTTTTGAAGTATTTTCCTTTCACCAAATCACAAGGTAGTATGTGCGAAATTAATAGAACCTATCATCAGAGTCATCGCAGAATCTAAGTAAATTTATGATTAATACGCATAGCTGATGATTTGTTATTTTTTGGTAAAACCTCCCCAAAGCAAAGAGAGGATTGTGTTACTGACAAAATCTACTTACTAGTCACTAAAATTACATGTAAGTATGTTACAGACTGTCTTCAGCTAAGTGATTATAATGTGTCCATGGCATGGCATCAGACCTTGATAACATCTAGATCTAGATCAATACTATAATGACCGTTGTTTTCCTAGAAATAATTAGGTAGTTAGTTGTATTCTACGTATTTTAACTTTAACCTTTAGTTAGATAAACATAAATATAGCTATGTATCTGCAATTTTGTCCTGTATGGCTGTTAAAATGGTGGGTTTTGAATAATTTCATGAATACTTATATTATGATGGCAATAATGTTGTACTTATTCGTTCCTATAGTATATAAAAAGCAATTAGGCACCTACACTATTATTCTAGCACGTGTCTAGCTCTAGTCTATTACATGCTATGATACAAATTATTGGTACCTAAGTAATTATATTTAAATGTTTTATACGGGAAAATGACTTACGTTAAGTAGTTGATAATTATGACTAACAAAGAAAACTCGCATGGATAAATACAGGATGTTTTTTATTCAGTTATCCGGCCAATGTTACTATCAAGTCAAAAAGTAAATTCATAAATGGAGAAAAATAGATAGGTACGTAGGCGTCGCGATAGCGCAGCTATCTATAGCTAAACATATATTTACATAATATATTATATATGTATATGTAAATAAACTTGGGTTCATCAAGAGATTGTAGGTGAATACAAATGACTAAGAGTCGATCATTGACGAATTTTGATCCTGTACATAATTATGATTATGTAAAATATCAATGAGTGTTGTTAATTGGATCATTTATTGCCCCTTATTAATGTTAGGTTACACATGTCACATACCAGACCTGCAAATGTAGACTTTGCATCTCATGATGTAGCCGTAGGTACCTACAGTGAGACATCGAGTTTTCCGCCTGAGATTCTATATTTTTAGATCCATTTACAAATGGGCTGGGTGTTGGATTTTAAAGTTAGGTATTTGTTTGCATGGCTAGTAGAAGAAGGAATTTTGCAAAGGTAGTATCCACGACTTTATACATATTTTTACATAATCTTGTCAATACCCCGTTCTTCTGCCACTATCATTCTTCTTTTCGCATACACCTCTTTTGTACACCTGTGAGATTCGCAACTCAGGGTGGCCGCTCACACTCCCACCAGCCGTCACCTACTGACAGAGCTCCTCCCCCCCCCCCTGCGCAGCCCCCGCTGTAGACCAGCACCACCCCTCTGACGTCATCTACTGACAGAGCTCCTCGTGGTCCCCGAGAGCCGCTCCACTGTAGCCGCCCAGCACCACGCCCGTGATGTGGTTCTCACACTCGTGCCGCCCCGCGCCGCGCACCTTGCAGAGTAGACTGTAGATGAGGATCAGCAGGTATACTTGCATGCCTGGAACGGATAAGGCCATATTTGTTATGCTAAATACATACATACATGCACTCATTGTATCTACAGTTGTACACATACATACATGACACAGGCATATACAAGTGTAGAAGAAATCCGAAAATGTAAATACGTAATTTTCGAATTAGGTAAACATCAACGAATAAGATAAAATCAAATAACGAAACAGAAATTCGATGAAGCGCTTACGTCGACGTGCCGCGTCAAATTTTGGCAACCATTTTATTTTCAAATTTTTTGCATAAGAAAATTCATAGTAAGGTAACGTAACGTACCTAGGGACATTTTCGACTACCCTAACTTTGAATGAAGCTATCGCAGCGTACAACTAAGATATTAATGTGAAATTTTCTTTATTCGGTAGGATATATAATCTATTATCACTAGTATTTGTGCTTAAGCTTTAGTGTGGCCAGATTTTATTAAATTAAGATAAAAGTAAAAATGCTTGTTTTGACCCAAGGTACGTTACACGTTTGTACCTTGGGACACTGTTTCCTATAGCTTTGTACTATGGAAAATGCAAACTTCTAAATAACGCCTTATATCTCTGTTCTTATTTATTTACAGCATCTCTCTTCTGTCTAGTTTCACTCTGGCACTAATAAGAACAGAGATATAAGGCGTTATTTAGATGTTTGCATTTTCCATAGTACAAAGCCATAGGAAACAGTGTCCCAAGGTACAAATTTAATCGTGTCCCAAGGTACAAAAAAGCAATATTTAAACAAAAATTTAAATATCTTTATTTTTAATTAATAGGAATCTTTCAGATAATTGCCATGTCATAAAATTAAATAACTGAAAAGATATACGTGACATCCATGTCTTTATTTTGAGCATGCCTCAATGAGATAAAGCAACACAAAAAACTATACAAAAGCTACTTTTGACTCCAAAAAACTTCATATTGTCTTCACCACACACTCGATGCTGGTATGATCACGAGACTCTCTAGTTTTGCCAAGCGAATAAAATACTACGCCTAGGGTAGAATTTTAATGTGTTTATTTAGCCGGTTTTTAAAATACAATCAATGTCCCGAGGTACAAGCGTCCCAAGGTACGTTACCCTACATTTGATACTTACACATCGATGCGAAGAAGGAGAACATTGCCGATATAATCACAAATCTCCAGTGAATGCGGGTGCACTCCAGAACCACCATCACCACCAGGGATACCGTCTCCGCTATGGAGTAGTAGAAGAATATCTTGATGTAGAGTAACTCTTGCTGAAACAAGATGGAAAGTTAAAAATAAATATAAAATATATCTTGGTACTTACTTCGGTCGGATGGGGATAAGAATTAAAAAAGCGATAAAAATAAATAAAAAAATTATTGAATTAGAAAACTTAGTACTTAGGTACTTATACCTAAGCATAAAATTTTGTCTGGATTCAATGTAAGACTGCTGCATTAGATGCTTTCAGAATAGCTGATATCTGAGTTAAATTTCAAACTATAATACTGAAATTTGTCCTTCATGAACAAAAAAACTCACCTTATGTGCTCCATATAAAAGTAAGGCATTAAATACGAGCCTTATCAAATATATAGTCAAGCACACTTCTGCCGGAAGATAATCAATTATACTATTGCTCTCAAATCCTAGATAAGCTGAGCCGTCGTGAACCAGGTAGCTTTGCACTGCCACCATCAGCAGTGACTCTACCTGAAAATATACATAAATAAAACTTATTTTATATACTTACGACCAAGCGGTCATGTAGTATGTAACAAGGTAACTACAATGAAGGAATAAAAATCTCAGATTAAAAATTGGTATCAGACAAACAAGTTAACAACAACCAGGGGCGAGGCAAACTCACAAATGTTTTCTCTAGGTGAGCGGGATTCGAACCTGCGGCCCCGAGCTTCGGAGGCAGGTTAGCCTGCCGCCTGAGCTATATGGTGTCATGCTTGTTAGACGGCCTGCTTTCCGCTTTCTGCTCAAATAAGTACTTCGACCCTGCAACCGTCTCTGAGAGGTCACTCTTGCTAGTCAAAAACGAACTGATGAAAGTAATAATTAAGTACGTTTAATACAATGAGATAGAGTCGAAGCGTTCTGAAACTTTGTTTTATAGCTGAGTAAATTTTGTACGTCTGAGTATAAAATATGATGCATCCCTGCCTAATATGCTGAAAGGAAGAACCTATAGGTTCAGCCTTGACGTGCTATTTACTTACAAGGGTCACATATCCAAACGTGATAATACCCCTCCTCAGTGGAAAACAAAAACAACATCTAGTAACGGTAGGCCACTCGAAACGCATTTTGACACTATTAATTTAGTAATAACAAACTTATTTATTCACAGTCTCTGTTTGTATCCTCACTTAGTCAAAGAATTATGAAGTATGTGAGATAACACGAATAAACTACTTACGATTTCTTATGTCGTCACTTTAATCACATAAGGTCAGCTTTTACTTAAACATAGTTACTAAACAAAGCTAACTAGCCGATATAATGGCCACACTCCCACAAAACTAGCCTAATATATTAAAACTAGATATTTACAGGTTCAAACAGTTTTTTATATCTTAAGTGCATTAACAATGTCAATTTGTTTTCGACAAAATCATAGTTAAAATTTTCTTCATAAATCACTACCATAATATGGCGCATTTTTTTATTAATTTGTAGATCTATGTAGATGATCTGTATTAGGAGTAGGAGAGACTCCAACGTCCTAAAATTCTTGTTGTCATAGTTATCTCACATTTAACTTGTGCTAATCAATAAAATATCTGTATCTGTCTAAACGAGTTTAGTTTTTAATACACTTGGTGGAAGTCGGCCTTTGCAAATAATAACAACTGATAATAAACGATAAGCTCAGGTCAAGGGGCAAGTAGGTAGGTAAGTTTTTCTTTTCACAAAATGTACTTAATCTATATTAAGTATTCCTATGAATTATAAAATTTAAACCAATTTATTTCAGGAATTTACTAGGAATAGCCGAATAGGTCGCAGTTTCTACTTTTACAAACCCCACAATAAACAAGCTTATTAACATAATGCGAAGTTTTCCTTTTGTAAACATAGCAAGGTCTGTTACTGCACTGGATTAGATGGCAATGACTTTGTCCATATAGAACTATGCCAAGTGTGTGAGTCGCCTTTTAGCGGTCAGTGTCAAGTCTCAGCCAAGTGGGCAGGGTCCCTTTAAGGATCGTGAGATCGAGCCTTAATGGATTGTCTTGATGCTCAGATTGCTCAGCTATTATAAACATATGTAGCTATATAACTAATTTATACAGACAGAGACAGAAATTGATTGTCTACTAGGCAAGGTACCTACCTACTTAACATGCAGCAATAAAGAACAGTTTGGTTTCAGTAATTTCTGGTAATCTACCATAGTTTAACGGCCTGTCGTTCAAAAGACCACTCAATGTAAAAATAGAGTATTTCCGTATTAAACATGTTTTCCAGGCCTTCATGGCTATACCTACTCATATAAACGGCAAAGACCCTCCTTCCCTCCCCTTCTCTGGCCTCCAACCTGTAGGTGGGTGTATAAAATAAAGACTTTTAAATACAAAAAAATATGATATACTTATTCACTTTGAATTTTGAACTTGTTCAGAACAACTGGTTGGTTCTCATAAAAGGACAAAAAAACATCGCATAAAATATTGGACACGTGAGAAGTTTAATAGCTAGGTTTTTCAAAACGCTTTTTTTACCAGCGTAAAAGGCTGAACAGGTTTTGATTCAGGCAACTGACCTCACAGGATTTGCGTCATATCCTAAAGTCCAAATCTCTGACGTAGGTACTTATTACCACGCTCACAAAAAAAAGTTGATAGATAACACTAATTAATGAAGGTGCTGCACACAATCCTGCGAGGATTATTGCAGTCTATTTAAGTTTTTCATATGTATTGATTATTATAATAACCTATAATTAAATAAATGAACATTTTTTTTTAAAACGTCTGGTTTGGGTCTATCATTAAAAATATTAGAATGTTTAAAACTATTCTAATTGCTAAAAGTATATTAATTTTTTATTTAGCTGCATGTATCTCGTAAATATTAATTCTAGTCTGTAGTCATTTATGGCCTACTTTATGCTTATTTCAGTTCTAGATCAAGCGAAGCTGGAAAAGTGTATGAAAATGGCAAGTATGATGTAAAAATTAGTCGTTTTCTTGTATCGGCATAGAACTTACCTGTACCTATCTGTAACCTACATTGTTAGCGTGCAAGTTCTTATTTAAACTTAGATAGTTCTCGAGAAAAACGAGGCTGACTGTTATAAATAAACAATTATTTGTAGTGAGACTAACAAGTGAGACATGTAAATGACAACGTGACCTGCGTTAATGGCACTTTGTCACATTTCCATGGCCTACTACTTACTGGGTACCTGAGGTGGTAAGAATTACTGTGTTAAGTAATTAACAATTAACTAAGCACTACTTGCCTACCAAAGAGAATATGAGCACTTAGGTGCGTTGATTAACGGCATAGTATAGCTTGAAACTCACAGAATATATGTATTAAGTAGTTGTTAAGGAAAACTACCACTGCAGATACTTACCGTGTTTTCAGTTATTGAGGTTGGTACTTAAATACTTATAAAATACTTACAGACTGCACTTGATGGTGAGTTATTAAAATTTCAAGTAGCATAACATATAGCATAGCATAACATAACAGAGCGCCACAGGACCGAAAAGGTTGCCGTACTTTCACGAAAGCCTGATGAAGATTATGACGGTACTTATCCAACTGTAATACCTGAGTAGCTATGTAAGTTACATGTAATTTTTCCCTGCAAAGGTATAGGAGTGTTAATGGCGCGGTAACTCCGTACATTTACGCTAGTACCTACGCTTTGTGTTGAACCAACAATTTCGAAACTTGTTTTTTTTTTCATATTAATAAAACACAGGAAAACATACTTACTTATCGTAAAAAAATGTTAGGTATCATAATATGGGGATCATAAAATTACAGAAAGGAAAACTTAACGTTAAATACCCTAATTAGCAGAAATGAAATAATTGCCATTTATTTAACGTGCTTTTTATGATTTAATAACAAACAAACCAACCTGTTCACAACCACCATTTTACCACGGTTTGAAGCAACGAGCTTAGAGAACTGGTTCCAGAATTAATGACCCCAGCCTTGCAAAAACAAACGTATTAACTTGCGTTTTTTCCCGCAAAAATAATATATGTACTTACCTATGCTAATTTACGATATCATGGACACTTAGTTTTTGCTGTCCAATGACACCATAAATTACTTAATGAGACATATTTTTTCTTATGCCCTTATCGCTATATTATAGGTTTTGAAAAGCTCAGGTACACTGGATTCAATCAAAAGTTTTTGACACATAGGTAGTTAGAGTCAGGAGAAGATACTAATACATGCACTTTGATATAAAATTCGTCTGACGAATGTTAGATGATTAGAATGTTTAACCTGTGACTCTAATTATTTTGTTTTCACTGGGGTGGATACTTACCTCTTTTATTGACTGTAACAGTCAGCTTTTGTGTTGTGCAATCTATGTAAGTCCGTTTCAACTAACAATTAATAAAATATACTTATACCTACATGTAAGTATAAGTACCTACTTAATAATTTAATAGTTTATTGGACAAATATGAGATAGGTATAAGTGTACATAATGCTAAAAGCATTTTCTACCAGCCAACCTACAGGAGGTACAAGTAAAAAGGTAGAAAGGTGCAAAAAATATATTCCTTCTAACGGAAGATAGGTATACTTACTTATTGCACGCATGCAGGCATCCCTCCTGTCCTGTAACGTATAAGACCTCATTGTTGCTGTGATAGTTTCGTAAATAGGTATGTGTTGCATTTCGGTGCCGCCCTTGCGCCCGCTGTACCTTCGAAGGTAATACGGTGAAAATGCAGGATGCACAGAATGTAAATCTACATATTATTCAAATGCCACTAAGTAATGCATTACTATAAAGGTTTTTACGCAAGGCACGCATTTGTCCTTAGTTTTTAGTTGCGTAATGTATGGACTTCGGTCAAGTTCTATTGTATTGAAACCGTAGGAAATTTTACTTTATTTAATGAATCTTACTTATTAATTGTGTTAGGAACTCACTGGAAACCTTTAGAAATTATCCTATTCACAGGATTTACTGCTTTTATTAACTTACCATTACAAAGTTAGCGTCTTTTAACTTTGTAATTAATAATGTTACAATACAATAATTAGTATAGTAGGGAATTGGTACTGTAGAAATCGATACATAAACTCCTACATACGAGATTCTAGTTTTCGAATTCCACACGTTCGATTCGAATTTCAAATTCACATAATTGCACATTTTAATTAACTTTGTCTATTATGTAAAAACATCACAATGATTTTTTTACTTATATAAATATCATGGGTAAAGTGCAAGTAAAATACAGATTCTTAATAAAAAAAACCATTTAATAAAAGATATACAAAACATTATTATAAAATCTAGGACCTACAACTAACCATATTTTGGACCACTTTCTTACGCTATTTTTACAGCTAAGTACAAATATTATAACCTTTTACCCTATCAATTACATACATTTATAAAGTTCGGTCACCGCCTTTTGAGGAACTTGGTCTATTCTCTATCTACGATCTCTCCAATAAAACAAAACAATCTCAAGAAGCGATGAATTCACGAACAAAAAAGACTTATTGTTGTCTTGTCGAAATAAAGGCAAGCCTGCTGACGGCAAGATAATGATCAGAGTTTATACTTTCGTTTTAAAATACATGATTTTTGCACCAACCACTGACGAAGGTGTATCCACTTTTGAAAGACGCGGGTAATGACGCCGCCTTGGCCTGTTTCGACGTACACATTCTAAAAATTGAATAAAATACACCTAAAATGTTTTCAAGGCCAATAACAGTCGAGTTGAATGTACTAGCAAAAATGCAATGTTTTAATTTTTGTACAAAGAATGCAATTAAAAGTGGATTTTCATTACCTGCCTGCTGAATTTTGGTACACATACCTACATGTTTTTCATTATAATTTAATTAAGTATGTAAATATATTATGATTTATTTAAACAGTCAATGCACGGTTTTAGTATATTTGTTAAAATGTGTATCTTTAAAGGCCAGCTTACCGTTAAAAGGAATGATTTCAAAATAATATAAACATTCGCATTATCACATAAAATGATCACATTTAATAACAATTCCATCACAAGTTTTTCATAAGGGCGTTTTCACATAAAGGCACAATATTGTACGATTCGGTTGTAAATTTAATAATTAAGTCTCCATAATTGTCATGTTTCAAGAAAATAAATAACTTTGGATACAAACATTATTTTATTTATTTTCATAGTTTGCTCATTCCTACATTAAAAGCTCAATCACAATAATAAATAAAATATAACGTAAATCAGGAATAAAATTGCATTTCCAATGAACCAAGTAGGTACTGGTGTATACTCAGATTTTATGATGATTATCAGAATGTTTCAGTATTATCAATATTAAAACCGCACAGCGATCTAACTAACATATCAATTGTTCATAGTCTAACAACATTAAAATATACTTAAACATACAAAAAACTAATTTATCTACTACTTAGTTAAACTGCACCACCCTTGGGAATCGGTTATCAGTCTCAATATCAGTTTGTGATTAACTTGAAATCTTCACGAGAAGTTTCATAACCGATTCACTTAAACGGACGTGTTTCCGACATATTTCCAACACCAACTGATTTAATTTCATTTACTATGTTGTTGCTCGTAAACAAAACCAGCGCACCATTGAAAAGTCCGGCAAACCCGACCGAATTAAGAATGTCCAAGAGCAGTGCAGTATAACCCTATCAAATTCAGACGGCTTATCTGGTGGACTTGAGCTTCCAGCGCAGGAACAAGAAGGCGGAGACCCTGAGCACGAGGAAGATGACGCAGAGAGCCGCTATGTCCAGCGTGATGTCCGCGTCGCCCATGTCCAGCTCGTCTAAAGTTGTGTCCGGGTCCTTGAAGTGGCAGTACACCTGGGGAGATTGAAGTTTGTTAGGATTGTTTGTGATTTTGTGAGGAGAACGAGTCTTGATTATGTTTTTTGTGAGTTACAGGCTAAGCTGTCAAAAACGTTTGGTTAGGATGGTGTACAAAGCATGTTGTAGAATCACATTTCTTTTGATGCTGTGATGGTTGAGTGGGTTTAAAACTATGCACCTGAAGTACTTGAATGGGACCTCGCCTTTCCCTCGCTACAATACCATTCTTTCCACGGCGTTCGTTATGCAACCACTACCGGCTAAGTGTCTAAGGATGCCATGCTATGTTTGCCAGTTCTTGATCTCCACTCGAAAACTCCTTTAGCCCCGAATAAAATGGAATCTAAATCTTCTATATAAATATCCTAATGATCTTACCTGGTGACAAACCAAGTTGGTCCTATTAAACGAGTAGGTAGCAAGGGCAGTGCCCTCGAACCCATATCTAATGTAGGACAAGTACGTGATCCACCGCAAGTACACCGGGATCGCGTTGAAGGACACGAAGAAACCGCTGAACAGAAGGAAGGGGACCGACATCACTGGCGCCAGGAATACACCGTTCTGGAATAAATAAAAATGTGATTATTGTAAACGGGAACTGTTAACGGGTTTTGTATGTGGCTGTTTGGGAGATATTTATTACATTAGGACTAACACAAAATATAGTAAACACAGAGCCATATGTCCACATGTGATATATAGCGATATCATATTGAGTGGCGAAACCATATTGTACAGAATAAGTAGAGTGCAGTGCAGTGGTTTCTGTTTTTTGAGTTAGGACGGCAATGCAACTGCAACGTAAATATCACAAAATGGAACATCGGCGTTGGCTGTTACGTCAGTAAGCACATTCAAATCCATGTAAGATCATTAAGGTCCCTACTGGCTCAATTGGATTTGCAGGGTGAGGAATGGGTGTATACTTTAACACCACACGAATTTCCATTGTGCGCACTATGCCGCTAATATTCGTCTATTGCGGCATTGACGCGCTCCCACTCCTATGTTTCATTCATGAGTGACAGCCACCATTTTATTATAAAATTAAGTACACTCCAGGGCAAAGAAACCTGACCGTTCTCAGACTGAAAATACTTCCTGTGAGGTTGACGCTAACCCAGGTGTCTTTGCTTCAGACTGTCCATAGATTATATTCTAAACCCACCTGCACATTCATGGCAGCACCAACAACCAAACCGACGCTCTGTGCAACAAAAGAGATGAGCAGGCACGACGTGAGGAACATCACGAAGCGGAACATCTCCAGCGGCTGCGACGTCAGCAGGTACACTATCACCACGTAGATTATGCAGAATATCGCCTGGAAATATAGATTGGTCAGCTTAGTATGGTAGATATTACCACGATACCTAGATATTACTACCCTTTCATTGCCCGTGAGTGTATGAGTACAAAATGTGAATTGGTCTCGGTGTACCCTAAAAGATTTTCAGTTATAACTGGTATATAAATAGGTTAAATGTATGTGCGTCTTCAACATCTACGTTGCTGAGACAGATATACTCCTTCTTTTTGGAATGTGGGTGACAATCCCTATACAGGGTGTTAACTTAATTGCGTTGGAGCGGGAAATGGTAGATACAGCTGATGATACTGAACACGATAAGACATTAAAAAACGTATTTTATTTGCTTTAAGCTGACCAACATAAAACAGTTTTATTTAGTACATTTTAAAATTTCATAGTCACCCTACTCAGGTTTAGGTACGTTTGACAGAATGACCATGAACTTGAAAGCCAAGATCAAGGCCAAACAATTCAAAGCCAAGGTCAATAAAAAAGTATGCGTGCATCTGCACTACACTCGTGGAGCCACATCGTCAAGGTACCTACCGAGATTTTGGGTACTCAAAGTACCCAATCCATTGTAGACATTTCATTTTACTCCATAAGTATCACTTTATTGATACACAATTATCTTTTATGAATACAGAACATTTTCATATTCACAGCACAGCACAACATAAAACGAAATGAGGAACAAGGCTTGGTAATCAAAAGATAGAATTGTAGGTACCTTTTCCCTTTTAGGTAATAATTGTAAAAAATGATTGTAAACAAGTAAACAATGACTGACTGACAGACTAGATCCACAGAGAAGGTAATGACTATCATAAATACTCGATGGTTATGATACGCGAGATTGTTATTATTCTACTGGTATTTAAAGTGAGGCCATACTTATTATGAGGATTTCCGTACTATTCGTCATCAAAGACGTCTCAATCGCAAGTACACAACACAAATCGAGATGAGCGAGTGTAAGTAAACCAATTCGTCATTGAAGTAGACCCTGTTATCATCCTGTTATGCATTGTGGGCTTTTATCTTTAGCTGCATACAGACCGGCCAAACGAACGCCAACGAACGGGTTTTGTTGACCTTCGTTGCTCAATCTGCCCCTGTATTATGTGATAAATGTCCATCGGTGGGCGTTCGTTGGGCGTTCGTTGGGCCGGTCTGTACGCATCTTTAGGTAATAAAAGAAAAATAAAACGTTATTCTGAGTAAAAAGGTTTAATTATTGTTCTGAGCTCCTAGAAAGTCATAAATTGTATTCTGTACGATCTATGAAACTTTATGCACATCAGCTGTTTAATTGTTGATTAGTATGTCATTAATCACCATGAATAATTTCAATTTGATTTAATAATTGTTATTACCTACTGTGTAATTAATTACAATCATAGTTACATCAAATAAATTATGAAAAGTGAAGTTGATAACAAATTTACAGTGTGTGTTCTTTTGCAATCGAATGTCTCATTGGTTATGTGTTTGTGTAGGGTGACCATGTTTTTGATTAAGGTAAAACTTTCCACTTTACTTTAGACTTTAAACATAAATATTCGAGATTCTGATGTTTTTTTTCTTAGAAACGTGCTTGGTTAGACTAATACTAACCCCCATTTCCCGCTCAAACGCATTCTAGTTAACACCCTGTATAAACTAGGGTTGGTCTTCGTGGTGAGAGGATTAGCGAGCCAGGTCATTTGTCTATCACTATAAGATACAAAAAAATATATATATCACGAATTACGGAAAAAGAAAGAAGAGAGAAGAAGAATCCAAGGAGGACTAATGTTCACTAGACGTATAAAACTTCAGTCCATATTACTCCATATCTTACAATGATGATGATTTATTAAAATAAAAACGGTTATTTTACCTGGAATGGTATATCAGAGACGGTGATGGCCAAGTAGTAGGACTTGAGCGAATACCACCGATTGAAGTGTTCTTTGACGAGCACAGGCATTTCGAGTGGGACTGGAAATAAATAACACAACTTAATAAGAATATAATAGTTACAAAAAGTAGGGAAAGTCGATAACTTGCCTTGCCAAGGTGCCTTAGTGAGTGTGTGAGAGAGACTTGGCCAGTCAGTGCTTATTTTTCCCGATCAAATCTTCCGAATTTATTGCCGAGTTGCATTTAGTTTTTTAAGTGTAGCTGAACGGGTTGTTATCGACGTTGATAAACGTCACTATTTCACGATTCACGATACGTACACGTAGACACGTGTACACGTAGCACAGGGATAGGTAGCTATAAGATTCTTTAATCTGAAGGGTTTGCATCGTTCTCACTCACATCGCGCAGCCTCAAGAGCGAGCGCGACGGAGAACTTTTGTCACGTCTTAAATGCGCCCCGTGCCGGCCCTACTGAGGAATAATCATACTCACAGCTAAGTATAGTGATGGTCATGGAGGTGTACATGAGGAACAGCATATTGAAGAACAGGAAGCCGAGGTTGGACAGCACCTTGCTGGCGTCGTTGCCGATGTTGTAGTACAGAGCTCCGATCAGTATGCCGACCAGGATGTGAGCGAAGAGACGGAGGTACATGAGCGTCTGGAAGGAAGGAGAGGGGTGGTTTGGTTAGCAGACTAGTTTTATATATGGAAACCATTTGTTTTTTGTGAGATCTTCTTCTTAGCTTATCTTTGACTGACACAAGTAAAGCGTTAGTCACTGTAGTGAATTGATTAGCCAATCCGATCGGTTGTCATTTTGTAAACCGCCATGGGCGCATGGAAGTAATAAGTCATTGAGATGCTCGTTAAGTGCACCACTTTTATGAGATATACTGTGATGATCGGAATCTTTTGTCCTATATAATTTCACCTTGTATTTTGTACCTACAATGGTAATTACTCATATCCAGCTAGAATTTTAATCAAAACATGACACAGATAAACTGTGTACAGCGCAGTAGATAATTCAGTAAATATGAAGCGGCGAACAATAACACCCAGTGACTAATAAATCTGGAAGTTAGCAATTGCGACCGGGTCCAAAGTCACTCTTTGTTCTGCCATCAACATGTAGGTATGTAGGATCATCAATATTTTGAAAGTATTGTTTATTTTAAAATAAACAAAGTGGTCTCATGGAGTCATCCGTAACTGTACAATAAGTTTTTCAGCCATAACTAATGATCCAGCAAGACATAAAATAAGTTTTTTCCGTGTAAAACTTCACTTAATTTTTCAATTACTAACAAATTACACTACAATAATAGTGTAATGATAATGTTTGCATAGTTATGAAGGTTCTTATACGGGTAGAGGTGCAAAGGTTAATTTGGCCGAGCAATAAAAGTTGACACACATCATAAACAACTGCATAAGTACTACTTCGTCTGATTTACTTCACTTGAAATGCAAAACTGTTCTCTATTCACTAAGCAATAGGGTGCAAGGAATTGAGCTGAAATAATAATTAGCTGCTTAACCGACCAGATTTTTATGTTGTAAGTGGAAATACAGGTTTTCTCGTTGAATCTGTCATTCGTTTTAACAACTGTGCCTACGTAAATGTATTTTTCTTGTAAGCACTCACTGTATGTAAGTAGGTACTTAGTTGTTATAGGCAGGGATTTAAGAGTGCTACATTATAACAACTGTGGTCTGTGACTCAACAAAACAAAGCATATCTAATGAGCAATGAATTAGTGTTAAACGGCTGTGCATTACCCGCCTACTAATTAAGTAAAACTGAAGGTTTAAGTAACTTGCTGAGTCAGCTGAAGTAGCTAATTGCAACACACTTCATCCATCGTTAAATGTCTAGTGTAATTAGTTATTAAATATAGAACTCAATCTAAAATTACCATTAGTTAATACATTATGATATTTATTTAACTACTATGGATGTTACTTAGATTTTAATGAACATCCACTTACATATACATATATAAATTATGCTGACTAATTTACTTATACTGTGCAATTATAGTTTATTTTTTTTACGGTTGGTCAATTTTATTTGGTTTATAGACGATCCCACCATCCTATTACAAAAAACATGCCAAGGTTAACTAAATATTTAAACACTAATTCGAAATGTCATTACAGCTTAATAATACAACTTCCGCAATCAAAATCTATTATGCTGTGTGTTTGCTTACAAATTACCCTATTGTACATAAATATGCAGAAACACTGAAACACACTACTGTATTTACCGATATTTATTTCAGAGCTGAATATTATATGCGTGGATAATACAGATAAGAACTTGCAGTAAAATTTCAGTGCTTTGAGAATTAACAACATTAATTATTTAGATCAAACGTAAAATTCGCCAAATACAGCGTAGGGAAACCCTTATTACGCCTCATCATCAGCAAACAATCATACACTTCTAAACATAAGCCTCAGTTCAAGGTCCCCAACACTGTCTTGGGACTGCTGGGCCTCCTTCACCCAACCAGTTACATCGTTTAAAGTAATCGATCCTGCAGGGTGGAAGATGTCACTAGCTACTTTAAACTACTCATTTGAGGTGTCCACTTTTAGTATGGATCTACCCCAAGGTATTATCGGTCCTTACATGACCAGCCCACCATCACTAGCTCTCACTTCACCTATGTTCAGTAATATATCCTTCCACCCAAAGGTTGCTTGGAAGAAATCGCTTTAAGCGATAAGGCCGCCATTTGTACATATGTGTTAGATTAAGTTTTTTTGTAATTTTTGTCCATGTTTTTGTGTACAAATAAAGAATATCTATCTATCTATAAGCTTCCTTACCCAGTCCCTAAGACTGAAGAGCAGTGTCCTCTTGAGCACGACCCAGAACTGCGTGAGTTCGCTGGTGGCGTAGCGGCGCGGGGAGCCGCTGTCTCCTAGTAGAGACACTGATGCGTTGTCCTGCTTCTCCAACTCCATTTGTACCACTAGTGGCTCGCCTGGGGAACGGAATAGGGGTTTAGAATGGGTAGAGGATGATGTAGTTATTAGTATTGTTTTGGGTTCCATAAAGTTGGCTACTGTGCTTGTGGAATGAGGTATGTATGGAAGAACCAAATAATAAATATGTTATCAGGGTACTTCCCGTTGGCAGGACTCAGAGGTTTTATTTTATTTTCATTCCGTAATAAAATTTATTTGCTAAAACTCAGTATGTCGGGGGCATTGACTGATCTCTCTTTATAATATTAAATTTGAGGATTGGATGTTTTTTGGAGAGAGTTGTTTTGTATGACCATACATCGTGTAGTAAAACAACTTGTATTGACAGTAGGATCATGCGATACCTAAGCTATTACATTGACTGATGGTGATGAATAATTTATCGTTAGTAGCAGAGCCAAAGCTTTGTAGTCAAGTGCCAAGCCGATCGAATACAATTTAAAACCCTATCATCGATATGTACATACATTCGCGGCATATCATCATGTTTTAAGATTTCGTTTTACTTATTCATGTAAATTACATAAATAAAATAAAAAATCTGTCTTAAATTTTTCTACAAGCTGAAGGAAAAGACGCTGATATCTCGTTTATTCGCAGGGTAATAAATATTAATAGCCACCTATGTTATTGCTGTAATTAAAACATGACTTCTCATGATAGTGTCTGAACAAGTAGTTATTATAATGCTTGGCACTTCGCTCTTAAAGTGTTCTGTAATCGCAGTATAGTGTTTCATCTTATAAAGTTAATTGGTTATTATTCCTCTGCTAGGGAACAACAAGTACAGTTCTCCCATATTAATAATGCGCATGCAAATCTTCGCAAACTGTCGTATTCCCGGAAACACCCGAATCATTGAATCGTAAGAGCCTTAAACAAAGCGATTGCATTTTGATCCTTGTTCGAATGAAATAGTAGTCAATATCATGTGACACATAATCGAAAACAAATTGGGCGGTCGGTGGCTGTCACCGATCAGTCAAAGGTCTCAAGGTCAAGATCAGTATTACTTTAGTGGAATTATAAAGAGCTGCAATTACACATCGTTCTTGTTATTTTTTTCAAATGTAAATTTAATTTCAACTTCAATTATTTTTGACGATGCCATATTATGAGGCACATTTAAGAATAAAATATACGTCACATTGATAGACTTCACTTTGCCAATAAAGCCACACCCAAAAGACCAAGTTTGTAATTGTAATATTATTGTGAATGATCAGCGCTGTAAATACTTTTGAACTGAGATTTTAATGTAAATCTGTGTTTGAAATCCATTTCTTTTTTATAATATAAACCTTGTGTCATTCAAACCTTCTTTCATCATCTTTACATCAGCTTCAGTAAGACACTGGAAAAGTACTGTAACATTTTCGAAGTAAATTTTAATATTATGACAATATTATGAATTATCGAATCAAATTTCGTTACTGATAAATCAATTATCTCTTTTAGCACCAAATACATATTTCTACTAAAATTTCATGAAGAAAATGCACTTAACCACTCTAAATACATAATAGTTTTCTAACGCTCGGGAATACGAACGTTGCCGAACAATGACGAAGATTTCTATGTGCATTATCAATTTTGGGGAACTGTACTTTAGTAAGTATGTACCTATGTATTTATTGTTTTTTTTTAATATAAATGAAAGTTTTATAAACATCTGTAACTGGGTGCAGCAATGCATTATTGTGGATTACAAAGGCTACTTATAGGTAAAAGTGATAAGTAATTGTCATTATCATAATAGATCATTATAACTGAAGTTGTTTCTAATTTGTAAGTAATTGTTAAGTAATCAATTCATTTGTTAATTTATTCATTTCGTTAAGTACAGTTTTCCGTTGAGGAAGTTAGATTGTCTGCTATTTAAATATTTAAACCTAACCTTCGCCTGAGATTCAACAGTTTGAGGGAGATTTTTATTAAAGTTTCCACTCCAATGTATAATTTCAAATTCAACTTTGTGTGATTATAAGCTCTCGAGTGTACTTAATCCTTAGGCAGGTATTACGTATGAGACACAGCATGTAACGCCTGGCAAATAAATTTAATGAAACTCAATAAATATGTAAATATTTTAGCCTGTGTGCAATTATTATATTTATGACGTACAAATCATGAATTAAATTGAGATTATCTTTATTTATTTTACACTTTTATGTCAGGCTTTATTTTTTTTTGTATGCTTGTACAAAATAATTAAGCAGTCAGGCCACTTGATTCCGCGTTGTTCTATGCCTAAGATAAAATACGGGTTTATGAGCAAGCTCAAGTTTTAAGTTCAATTAGGTATTAAGCAGAAAAGTGACCGTACTTTGTTTTTATTCAAACCAGATTTAGAAACTGGTTTTAATTTAGGCAACGAATTTACGTTACACAATATTCTACATAAGATCTTAGACGTTATTTCGTGATATTCGGCTTGTTAGTCTAAAAACTTGCTATAATATTCCTATGAAATGTTTGAATACATTTAATAAATGTCGAATTCACTTCTATCTATTTATTGGACATGAAAATGGCTGAAAACCATATCGTAAAATAAAAGATGTAAACGTTCATGTAGTAAAAGGTACAAAATAATTTAAATGACTTACATGTTTGTTAAAACATAATTCTTTAAAAGTGTCTAAACACAACAACACCTAAAGTGCATTGACCCGGACATTTAAAATTCATCCGACGACGTTGTCTTAAGAATTTCAAAGTAATGATTTATTAATTAAATCAGATATAATACTGGTATCAAGGTAAACGTGATGTGTAGTGTCGGAAATCAACCACTTGTAAATCTTCTTTTCATTCATTTGAACAATCTTTATAACGTACCTACAAAATGAAATACTCATAATGGGAGTTTAATCTTTGCTTTAATTTGTTTTTTATCAATAAATATCTAGTGTGGTGGAACTTTTGTGTATTTGTCTCTTTGATAAAAATTAAGTCTAACAAATGCGGAATAAGCGCAGTTTTCATTAATAGTTATAGAATCGCGAACATTACGTTTAAATTAGCATCTTCATTCAGAGAACAAAAATACTGTGAAGTCGATAGTGTCAAAATTATAATACTTATTAATATCTGCATACCATACCAACGAAACAACATCCAAAACAAACAATAGAAATAAAGACATCAAAGCCAAGGCTTTCTTTTTACAATAACTGTTTAAAGGTTGTATTTCAACCCAAGGGAATACCAGCTGTCGATTCACAGAACAATTCTGCACAATGCTGTGTCACTGACGTCATAATGTATGCGGACTGCCTACAAATGACCTTTTGGGTGCTGAGACAATGCTCCATCGTTCATTAACTTGGAGATATGGCACGCGGTTTGGAATTACAGATTACTAGGTAGGTATACAAGGAACCAACCGAATCTACGTAAATCTTTATATAAGCAGGATTGACACATTCAATTAAGTATGATATTGAAACAAAGCCGTTCTTGGTGTATACATAAATATATGGCTAGGAAGAACTTCAGACTCAGATTCATACATCCCTGAGAACAAAAAATGGATTCCCAACATCGCACGCAAACCCTATCTGGCATTGCGAACTCGCAGCAATCTGTCAAAACACTCAAATCTTACCACCGTATCTATAAATAAACAAAACACGCGAGACAGTAAACAGGAAAAATACCTTTGCCCTTTGCTATCTCGTTCGCCGCGTACTGTAAAAGGCCATTCTGTAGGTTGGAGCCGTTGGAGCCGTTCTGAGGCTCTTGTCTGAACTTGTCACGCACTTGCGAGAGGTCGTTCTTGTTCACTTCTGGGGCCAGAGACACTTCCATGTCCTTCTTGTTGTTGAGGTCCGGGACTTTGCTCTCGGGGAATGGTAGGCCGTTTCTGTTTGAAGAGAATTGTAGGGTTAGAATGAGTTTTTCGGTTGAGGTATATTTTAGGAACATTATCAACTATGGGGGTGAAGGAAGCCTTTCCGAATGGGTATGGTAATGGTACTTTATACAACATCTAATCTAAATCCAGCGCACCCTGGACAGGCTAATTCTTAAACTACATAACCCATAATCTTCAATGCTGGAAATATTCCATGAGATGGTAAGGTGCCTATACTTACTTACTATACATACATAAAAAATATTATTATGTACTTAGTTACTAAACATACACATGTATAATGCTGACAGTGAACGGAAATATATTTTTGGGCAAAGTTTTACATTGAACTTTTAACTCTAGGTTATAAAATCAATTAAACAGAATAATTATTAATGTAGCTGTTTATTTACTCAGGCGAAATATGACAAAGTGATAAGACATTGTTATGATTTTTTAACGTAGTATTCGTACAGTTTTGTGAAAACAATTTAGGCAGATAAAATAAAAACTTGGTCACAATAATAATATATTCAGATAAATATGAAATCGCACAAATTATGCTTGTTGTCTGAATAAATGATACGACGACGAAACCGGAAGTCTGACCAACTTATCCATAAATAGCGAGTTCCACAACAAAGTGAGTATCATCAATATCATCGTGTAATTTGTGTAAAACGTCATCGAGACGTGGGTGAGGCGGTGGAAACGACAAGTTGGTGTGCGTTGACCTCTGAAACTACCTACAGGTTGCACTCAAGATGGAAGATTTTATCTCGAGTGGGTATGTGAGACGTGCATTTGAGATTTAAACATTGTGACGTTTCTAAATTGCCTGTCCTGGTAACATGAGTTTCACAAATGCCGTGCAAGTGCAAAGAACAAAACAACCATCCTTTAGGTACTTATGGCTAGTTCCGATTATGAAGCTGACTCTACACGCCAAATGTACCTAGATGTTTACCCTGTCAATCGCCAAGAACAGAGTGTTGTGGCGCTTGTCGGAAGAGGCGGTTTGCAGCCTTGCACTCTATTATTGGCTTTAATGATTCCCAAGTCAAAAACCCTTCTACTCCCATTCTATTAAAATTCTAAAGACATACAGTCCAACTATAAAGTCATGGCAATAAAGAGTGCGATTTTGCAAAGACTTTTTATAATTGTCAGTTCTTTACATTTTAAAAATAAAATACCGATCAATAATTAGATCGATTAATTACGGTTTTTAACAATTAGTTACGATTCACTTCCGTTTTCAGGACTTTATAGTTTTACTGTAAACCACTCACCTAATATCATGCTTCCCGTTATTAATAGCTCGGACCAGCTTGCCGGTGTTGTCCCCGTACTCTCCGCAGGACACCTCGATGATGAAGGACGCGGGGTTGTGGTACGACGGGCACTGCAGGCTCTGGCTGCCCAGCCACTCCACTGAGGAAGGAAGGGAGGTCAGTGGGAGTGTTTAAATGGCCAGGTATTCTATTATGTTCTGAGAGGGAGCGAAGTTCTTGTATATGTTCGGGTATGTCGGGTATGTTTGATGGTGGGGTATATTGGTATGGCATCTCTGACTAAGGAGTGTAGTCTGCTACATATGAGTTTTTATTTTACAAAACTCATTTTTATGGAGCTTACTATACACTCCATACTCAGTAATTGACATTACTTCATTGGTGGTTCATAAGTGGTTTTAATGCTGCTCTACCTATATTAGTATAAGAAGGAGTAAGCTTTTATTACATATTGTATAAAAGAATCCATGCGGATAAAGAAACATTATTGTAAATGGTATACGAAGTCATGCTCTAACTCGCTTTTATCGTATCTCTCTATCTACTGAATGGACAAAGTGTCTTCTGCAAATGGAGTGTTGATAGATATATTATGTATATGAGTACAAAAAGCTAATAACTTCATACTTGTTACTGCAGGTGTAATTTTATTCAAATGTTCATTTCCAAAGGTACCTAACAAATGCTGCGGCAAAAACTCAAGCACCGTTAAACCAAGGTTGCTGGCACGCACTTAAGTTTTTTATGTGCGGTTGAGCAATGTCGCTTATTTTTGTTAGATTCATACCATAAAACATGTTACAAGTGTTTGTATGAAGCTTGTATTTCGTGACTTCTTGATTGTATCTACATACGTAGGTACATAACTTAGAAGGAAAATAATTACAATTATGTATTAAATCATAACTACATAATTTTTCTGCATTTTAATCGCCCATTTTCTTCCAAAACAAAAAACCCTTTCCATCTCTCACTTTCACCTCTAAATAGCTTTCACTCAAAAACACCGTAAACATTAACCACTATTCTCAAATGATACTGACCTAGTCTGCCCGTGCTGCCCTGGTACACACACTGTCCGTCGGCCAGCGTGTACAAGTGATCGAACATCTCGAACAACCTGGCTGAAGGCTGGTGGATGGTGCAGATGATAGTCCTGCCTCCCCTGGCCAAGGTCTTCAGCAGAGATATGCACTGGAAGCACGACGAGCTGTCCAGTCCTGATGTCGGCTCGTCGAAGAACATGATGGGAGGGTTGTTGACCAGCTCCAGGGCTATGGACAGACGCTTCTTCTGTCCTCCTGACAAGTTTGACGTCATCGTCTTGTGGTGCTCGGATAGACCCAGCGTTTCGAGGATCTCTTGGATCTGAAATAAGTATGTTATTTAGTTCGTGTTGCGGATTTGTTTTGGGAATAGAAACGTGTGTGTAGTTACTTTGTTGTGAAGATTAGGTATTAGGATTCCCTACGGTTGATCGTCGTCCAATTTTGGCTGATGTCCGAGTTGAGACCGTGATTATTTGGTTACATACTTCCTAACAGATGCATGTTAATTGCCAATCTATTTCTATAAATAACTATGCATGTCCATAAGGTCGATGAACCGGGTAGCGTGACCTAGAAACTTTACTTTCATTCAACAGGTTGCTTAATTTTAAAAACAATGTTTCTTTTTCTAGTTTGTAGCGCATTTAATGCTATGTCTGTTGCTTTGCTGTGGACACAAAAATTATCCTACATTACCTAAAACTAAATGTATATTTTATGAAATATGGCTTCTTATGTAATATTAATATGAAATTGCTCTTGGGAACTAGAACTAGTAGTATAGAAATCAATGTGTGTCGTCAATGGCACAGAACTGATAACCAGGCTAGTGCTAAACGGATCTAGTCTAGATAACCTACATTATGAGGTCGAGGCATCTTGACGCTATCGACTGCATAGTTTAGACTAGCGGTGCAAATAAATACTTAAATCAGTTTGTAAGAATAGATCAAACTATTCATGGTGGTAAGTATAAGTAGGTAGGTATATCCAGTTTGAATTAAAAGCTAAACGAAGCTAGATAAACAGGTCATTTAGGGACTGTTTCACATTGTTTGGATGAAATGATTATCATTAATTAATCTGTTTCTTGGAAACATAAAAAACATTAGGTCAGTACATGAAACTTATTAAGCTCAAAGTAATTACATATTAAGAATTTGTAAAAAATATATGTACTTAATAATTTTGTCGTATAAACTGAATAAGACTACCTAACTACCACACGAATAAAGAGGTATCACTGGGCAAGAATTTACAGCATCATACAACATCCACTCACCACTTCCTCCTTATGCGCTTTAGTAGTGGCCGACGGCAGTTTGAGCGCCGTGGCCACGCCCATGGCCTCCTCCACGGTGAGGTTGCCGTGTAGCTGGTTGTCCTGCATGATGTAGCACGACAGCTTCCTGAAGCTGGACAGGTTGCGCTCCATGCCGTTCACTGTGATGCTGCCTTCCATGCCTGAGGTCCTGGTGGGATTAAGGTCGGTTAGTAATGATAATAATCCTACTAAGGCCCTGTTTCACAATGTCTGGTTAGTGGCTACCTGTGAGATAAAATACATGCTGTCACTCTCGGTTATTTTTTTTTACAGTGACAGCATGTATTTTATCTCACAGGATACAGACGGATGTTTATTACTCTTACGCATAAAAACTACAGATTTTCATGAAATAACGTATGCAGGTAGCTGATGCAAGGTGGACACATAGGCGCCTTTTTATCTCGGCTCCCGCAGCTACCACTGGTTTTTAAACACTTTATGGGGCATTTTTTTTATGTGGCCATTTCAGTGTCCCAATGCTGGGCAAAGGCCTCCCCATGTTTATGGGACATACCTAATACAAAAGTGTACAACTTCGGGAATAGTCCAATCATTTCTTTTCACTGAGGAGGTGATGGTTTTAGTTCTTCCATCTGGTTCAGTCGAATGCAATTTTTGTGTGTATTGAGGTATTAAATTCCAATTTCATTATCATTGATCCATTACCTACCATACAATATGTACTTATAGAATTGCATATCAAATAGTAGAGTGTTAATTTGTTTATTGCGTATGTCTGCTAAGTGTACATGTATGTGAAGAACAAATGACATTTAATTTATCCTCAGATGGATTTAAATTTAAACTTGATAAAATGCAGATAAGCCAGTTATACTTAGAAGATAAACATAATACTGCTAATCAAGAAACAAATCCTAATGGAACATTGTTAATAGTAAATATAGACATTTTAGAAGCGCAGCCTAATCTACTAATGACGATTAGATAGGTAAGTAACACCATTAACTAAATTCCTATTTAGAGTACGATTCACAAATGTAATTTTGAAAAACTCGATTACCGGAATATTCCATTTGTAAATTACAAATAAATCAGTATTACAATTAAAATTGTGTAAAAAATGGTTGAATTTTAATTTCATTTTTAGTACATGGTAACATGTTTTTGATTTTGTAATCTGCCCAATACATTGTTTAACAAACATGATTAATTATGTTCATAGATATCTTATCTGGGATATAATTTGATAATCTAAAGGTTGTGGAAAGTCAGAGTTCCCAGATAATATGAGTACAGTATATAGTTATATTTATGATCATACTGTAAACATGAAACTTAAGAAATGTAAGTACGCGATTAGCATAATGTACCTATAGCAGCTATATTTAAGTTTGTATGTATTGCACTTCTGTGTAGAATCAGCCAAAAAGGCCCTTGCGAGACGCACCTTAATCCACCTAGCCTAGGGGCTAGATAAATCTTTTACCGTATCTAAACCAGTCAGCTCACATTATATTGGTTAATAAGCCAAGCTACTAACTTGCTTACATCATCAAGCAGAGTTGCAAAATTAAATCACTATCTATCGGCCATCTGTACAGTAGTATAACTACATGTGTGAAAGAAGTCCTATAAAGCCAGTACTTTAAAACATGTCCATATCGTTTGTTGGTCTTATACCCTCATACCTACCTCCTGCTCCTACCAACGTAGCACATTACAAAATATGTATTTTATAAGCTATACTTACTAATTTTACCTCATTTAATATTCACGCAAACATGTTACAAGTGTATAGTTATGATATGTAACAAAAAAAAAACATATTTTGTGATAAAACTAAATTTTATCAATCAATACTCAATAGGAATACTATCATGGTTGTATCTCGCCTAGGTAAATGAGGCTTCTCTTTCGTAACGCAGGCAAACTTTAGCTTTCACATTTTTTGTGTCACCCGAGCCGAGCCTTGTCGTCACATAACTACATAATCTACAAGCACTAAACAACAAGCGACATACGTCTTGGACTGGTCTTAGATCAAGTTGCAGTTGGACAAACTAAGGCATAAAAGTTCAAAAAACCTAAAGCAGATGAATTGCGGAAATAAACTTTATAATTAAGTATTTTTTTGGTTTACAGCCTTCTATAACTTTGGTCCCACACGTGATGTAGATCATTGTTATATCAGATTTATCGTATTGTAAGGCAATACTAAAAATCTATAAAATTGCACCGTTTTATGTTGTGTTTCATACAATTTTATTGATGAAAGATAAGGATGTGTCGTAGTAGTCCGTCACAACACCACTACACCAATGGAAACTGTTCGTTAAAAACTACAGAAATCCTTTTAGGTACTTAACTAACAAATTAGAAGAGTAACCTAATATCATACTTACTAAATAGGTACGTTACATTATACTTAGCCTAGAAATGAAACCGAGCAATTACAATGATAACACGTCTACTTAATAATTAGTGAACAAGGACACTGATAGACACTATATTGATGGCTTTAGCAATACAGAGGGCTGATAATAATCACTGTTGTAAAATTTTGTGTTTTGTTTCAAATGGATTTCTGATTCTTTCATTCCAATTACTTACCATTTAATTTAGTTTTTGTGTGTAAGAGTGTTTGTCACTTAGGTGCTTTAATTGGTACGAATAGAGTTAATAGGAATTAAAAATAAATAAATAAATAAAAATAGATGTGCTTAAAAGTTATATAACATTATTAAGATATTTCAATAGTATCCACAGTAAATGTTTTCTGTTTTGCCTGGCGACCTTTGCTCATATCCGCTTACCACCATACTAATTACACACTTAGTACAAGATAGTAGCGTTTTATCGTCACGCGATTTATAAATGAAGTATCGTGCAGCTTAGAATTAATTTATTATTAATGTAAACGACAAAGTGAAATGTAATGGAAATAGGTACTGATGTGATAAATACTGAAGTATGATCCTAAGCTTTAAACCTTAAGCTTTTACGCCCCTTTACGTAAGACTAGGAAAATAATTTCTTAATTCTAAAACTACACTTAATTGAAACTATCTATTTCGCGATTTTCGAAACAGACTTAATGAATTTGGTTGTAATTAGAATGTTGGATATGAAATAGCTAGTCGATCATATTATTAACATTATTTTTACTTATATGAACTCATATATTATTAAGTGTGTTGGTAGACTCTTGACTTGGGCGACTCAGCAAGTTGAGTAAAATGTGACAACGACCAAAGGTCACGGGCCGGTGACGCAAACTTATCATTTACACAAACTCGGCTCGTTTTCGACATTCAGTTTTACATAATTAAATAGTGCAGAAATATACAATCGTGTTTGAAATGCAGAGCTATGACTGAGGAAGACTGAATTTTTGTTTGCAAAACTTTTTAAGGAAAATAACCAGAAGCAAATCTTATGAATTGTCATTATCATTAGCCCCTAATCGTTCACAGCTAGACATAGGCCTCTCTTTAGACTACCACAACACTCTTTCCTCGGCATTCCTTATCCAGCCACCACGGCATCGGCTACGCACTTGCAAGATGATTTTTTTCCATATTCAAATTATATGGAGCTAATCTGAATTAACTAACAGCAATATTTACGAGAAAAACTTATTATTCTTATGAAGTTATAACATTTTGGGAGAGCGAATCTTTATTTCTAGTATTGAGTTGTATCTATCTGTATTATAATATTAAGTACATGCAAATACACTTACTTAAATAAATATAATGACGATACTTTGGGTACCTATTGAATCCTATGAATGCGACTTAATACTTTTGACCTTCAATTTGGACAGTAAAATATATAACCCAACAATTTGTAGGTATAATAATTTTACGGAAGTCCCCACTTCCTCGTTATCAAACAAAATTACAGGTTTAATTTCGTTTATTTTGCGAAATATAGTTAACTTTAAACAATAACCGGTTTATTTACTCACACTGAAACTACAAAAACTGTTTTGAATGTGAAATATGCTAATACTCGTATTATTAATTAGTAGTTAATTTACTCAGCTACGAGTATAAACAAACAGTACCTAACTGTTTGAAAAAAGAAAAGGTTTGACTTTATGAAGCTGACTGTACCTAATGGTAAATGGCGATACGGCTCGCAATCATCACCTGAGTACAAAATGTTCTGCGTAAAATGGGTTTCTTGCTTGCTTGCAGACTACCCGTACAAAGTAATCAACCCTTCCTTCGCCACTGATATGCACACCTGGATGGCATTTAGCTTTCTTCATCTTATAACTGAACTAGCTGTTCCCGCGAGCTTCGCATCGCCTTAAATAGTTTTCCCGTAGGAATTCCGGGATAAAAAGTAGCCTATGTTCTTTCTCAGGGTCTAGAAAATATGTATACGAAATTTCATTTAAATCCGTTCAGTAGTTTTGGCGTGAAAGAGTAACTGACAGACAGAAACAGTTACTTTCGCATTTATAATATTAGTTAGGATTGTGTCACTTGCAACACGTTGTAACTCACTTGTATCCGGTGAGTATGTTGAGCAGCGTGGACTTTCCGGCACCGGACGGGCCCATGATGGCCGTCAGCTCGCCGGACCGCAGCCGCCCGGACACCGACTTCAGGATCGTCTTCACATCTGAAACAATCGACGGTTTAATACCAACAGCAAAGAAAACGGAAGCATGTTGGACCACAGTGCTGAAGACTTAATGGACGTTGTGGAGTAAAGTATGAAAACCAACTTTATGAAAGGCATGTTGGATTGGCTCCATCCATATCTGCTCGGAAATCGAGTTCTTGACTACAGATCGTGAATAGATACGCACTGAGACTGCAAGAGTTACGCTGAGTTGCAGAAAGGATATTCACGCTAATGTCGACCTTAAATGTATTGCTGCCTTGCTTTGACTGTATACTGATAGAAAGAGACAGATATTGATTTAATGCCGACATTAGCTTAAAGTTTCTTTCTGCTACTCGTCATGTAGACAGTTAGGCGGTAGTTGATGGGAGAGTATACGGCTGAGGGAAAAGTGTTGTGGAGTTTCTCGTAGGAGGTATGTGGCAAGTAGTTGCTGACTCAGGGCTGTAACGGCTGTTGATGATGACTATGGAAGGTGTGTAGAAGATAAGAGTGGAAGAGGATAGGTAAAAATAGTTACCTATATTTACTGTGAAATGATCAAAAACAAGGCAATGATCGATCGTGTCGCTCCACCAAAGTACACACTGAATAGTTGTTTTTGTAAATAGCAAACACTAAGTAAGTTTTGTAAAAGTAATTAGCTAATTAGAAAACACTGCAACCTTATTTCGTATCAAAACCAAGTAAACCAATGTGAATGAATTTGATTGGTCGTCGCGTCGTCGTAGTAAAAGGGAAGTATAGAGATTGCAGCAAGAACAATGTAATGGTCTCTAGCAGTAAAATTATAGAAAGTAATGTTTCCTCTGGCATTGGTAATAAGTTACAACTGCAGTTACCTTGTGGCAACACCTACCGCATCTCTTTTTATCTGGTTTTCATTTGGTTCGTATTTTACCGACAGTGTTTGTAGGGTTATCTTGGCTTTTACTTCCCAAGGCAGACAACAAGTCAATGGTCACACAGTATTATAGGTACTTATACTATATATTTTCTGTACAACAAAATATATGAATGGAAAAGTTGCGTTTAGTATTGCGTCTATAAAGTGTTGCCAACTTGCCATCACTTGCTTTCCAAGACCGGTTCTTGAATAATTGCAGTTACTTTTACAGTTAGCGTTTGAATAGACTACGCGAATGTGGTGAAAACATCGTAAATATAATAAATTGTAAACTACTTGCATATATGCTTTCATACGTAGATATTTGCATTAACATGTAGGTACAATAGGTATGTACCGGTTTCAATTTAATTATAGATTTCATTATTTATAAAAACTTGCTTTGCGATCTAAGTATGAGTACTTAATAAGTACCATTCCTGTTAGGTTGCATAATTGTTTGTACAACCCTACTTTGCACAATATTTTAAACAGCATCGACCGGATAATCATTTCCTTATCCAACTATCTTTTATACCTATATTTTTCCTGAAATACGTACCGTAACTTGTTTCTTAATTAATATTGAAATCGCGATAGCGCGCACTTTTTCTTTAATTGCGTACCAACTACCTATGCATCGACTGAAGGTCTGTTTTTTTGTATCAGTGTAGGTGATTAATTACAAACTAATGCAACATATTTAAATCCAGTAGGACGATCGGACGGATAACCAAATTGACCAACTCGAAAGGAGAGGTAATAGGCGCAGGTACCTACTATTCCCGTCGCTTATAATAGTTATATGTATTATGATAAAATAAATTATTTAGTTAGTTAAAAAAAAAACCTAAACCGCCTTCGGGGAGGAGGCGGTGCTTAAACCAATTCTCTGCGGTTGCGGAAACCTTCAGTCTACGTCACATTTAATACCATAGGACAACGCGAACTTACAGTGCCCAATGCTCCACAGTGTCAGTGTAGTCAAGAACAAGATCTAATGATGGCTAACGATGGCGCAATGACGACGACGGTGGCGAAACATTGGATGGACATCGTTTAGTGCATTCACACGAATGAAGAAGTCAGACTATGCATGACCTACACATATAATGATGAACTGGTGTATAAGCTTATAATATTTCCTATGCATCATTTGAAATGTGTAACATATAATCTATTCGGGGATGCGAGGGGAATATTCTTCTTCATTACAGGATTTATACCATTTCTATTCTATTCTAATCTTTACGGGTGTTTAAAAAAGTGCCTGCACCTGGCTCACTTGAATTTGGTTGGTGGGTTCACACATACAGATTGTGAAAACTTTACCTTATTTACTTAACTTGCGATGCCTGGCTTTGACCCATGTAGTACTAAGCCCATCACTAATAAAATCATCTGTGACCGGGACGATATTGACTTTCCAAACACCCATTGCTCAGTAAGCAGACCCTTTTACTGATGCGTCACCGGTATCCGTCATATGTACACCTACTCGAAATGTACAATGAGATAACAAGTGGTCAAACTCCACTTCATGTGCTAGATGTGCAACACACACTCCCGGGTGTATTATCAATTACTATGGAATGCTGTTCGTTTCAGCTGAATCTCGTTATTACCTATAATCATCTTTTGTATACTATTATACTATTGTATGTCAAAATAAATTCCACGAGTGAACGTAACATCATATTATTTTTATATTAATGAACTGATCGGCTACTAACAAGTTTTGGCGCAAGGTACATTGATTACTACATAAATATGACATAGATACTAACTGCCATGTTTGCAATATTAACCATTCCATAACATGTGCCAAGAATAGACTGTTTTATAACTTCGTTGCATAATTATTAGATTTACTAAGGTAAGTATTTAATAAATTTATTGGGACAGAAATCTCGTACCTATAGAAAATATTATAGTAATTATCGAGCACATTAATATGCACAAAAATAAAACTAAGTATATTGAAGTTATCATCATTGTTTGCAGAAGCCACTTCTGATCGACATCATTAGGTACCATAAAATATGTGAATTTCGGCATTTGATTGTAACAATAAACCAGGTGTCTCAATACATGTAGTAAATTTCATAATTTATGTATGTTTTAGATAATCTGATAACAAATTAGGCCACTAGTCCATTACTGCTATATTAAAATAGTACGACTAGTGCACACGACATGATATCGACTATTTTATTATTGATCAACAAAGGTAGGTACCCTAAGTAAAAGTAGTCAAGTTATTACTGAGAAGTAGTAATCGAGTGTACGTCGTGAACTCCGACCGGCCGATGCAGGAAGGCCAAATTACAGGATGACGGCCACTTGCGACTATTATTGTCAGTTATTAGTGCCTTACATTATGTACTACTTAAGTGCAATAACATACTTAGATGATGTGCTGTTAAAAGTGTTGAAAATTATGAAATTGGAATGATATCGTAATTATTTTCTTTTGTATAGTGATTGTAAAGTACTTTTCAATTGATTGATTTTACATGTTCATTAAGATTGTAGTCTAACAATACCCAGAATAATTTTAAACTAAGGAAGTTATATAAAATACTAAACTGCAGGAAAAGGTTCATGATCATGATGATATGTGACTGGAATCTAAAATATTTATTTATCTTCCTGATCAGTGTGGTTTTATAACAATCCTACTATAAGGCTTCAAGATAGTACAACACATAGACACACTTGGGTAAGCAGTACATTTTGTGCTGACTTGTGATATTTTCCATTTCTGATCGGTCTCATTTACGGCACTTATTTTAATTAGAAACCAATGTATGTGGTAGGTACCTTGCTATTACTCGTAAACTAGTGATTATAAGAGTGTCAGTCACGTGTAGCGCTATAAGATCGCATGCGGCGAGGATCTTGTAGAGTAAACTATTTAAAACTTGTAGTTAGGAGGAAAATTCTCAGTAAAAATGCGTTAGTACCTGCTGTATTAAATGACATAAGTAGGTATAAATATCTAAGGTACTAGAAAAAAGAAACTCTAGGATCTTGCCTTGACACCGGTTAATCAAGGATTACTGGCACAACAATCCCGACAGTTGAAGTTAACTCGAAAACACATACGTACTTATACTTGATAATCATTTTATATGTAAGTATGTTTGTTGTTGAAATGAACAATGCCTTTTGTTTTTGTATTTCACAGACAAAGCTTGTTATATTCTTTGTTTTATCAAGATATTAATGCTAAGTAACTTTTGGGCGCATCTTGAAGGAATATCACCTTACTCAGTTTCGCTAAACGTTTCACATTGTGGGTAGGCCGGTACCTACTGTACCGTTATTATTTAGTGCTTCGTAACTATCGTAAGTCAAAAAGTGTTGAGTTAGGTATACCACGGTACCGGTACCGGTATACATAAATAAGAAACTGGAAATTAGTGACGCCGGTTGGGGTAATTCCTTGTGTATAAATTATTTATCAGCAGTAGGCAGCAGCACATCGGACGGGCCTTGGAATCCGGTTTACTAATTGATATGAAAGACATTTTTATCTTTGTTCTGTCGATAAAGGAATATTCGATGCAGGAAGATATTGTAATCTGCACATTTTGGAAAAATACATCCGTGTCTATATTTTCGTAAGACTTGCGTTGGTAAATTCATAAATTGTAGCTAATACATTCATATTTTTTGTAGCCATCACTGTAATTATTATTTAACATATGCCCGCAAAATTATTTACGAAGATAATACAAGATAGACGTAGTAATTATAACTATGAAGGAACTGGTTAGAAGCAACACTCATTTAGATCATTATTAAATGTTTTCGAGAAATCATTAACAATCTATACAGGAAAAGACATCAGGGCACAGAGGTCATCAAGCTATATGAACCAATTAACTTGATCATCGTTAACTTCGGTTGCATAGTTTGAGGGTATTAGGAAACTCTGATATTCATAATGGGCGATTGCCAGATTGCAAACTGGTACTCCAGAGCTATGATCTGTGTAGGGGTGTAGAGATGGAAGATCATTGCCTGAATGGAGTACCTCAGAGGCCTATTTACGGGGTAGTGGAAAATAACAAAAAGGACTTACTGCTCTTGCGTCCCTCCTGCACTTTGTAGGTGAGGTCTGTGAAGGCGAGGTCCACGGGCGGGCGCTTCGGCAGGTGCGTGAGCGTCTTGTGCTGCGCCGGAGTGATGGTCACCTTCAGGCTCTCCTTCCTGTCGGACAGGAACGGTTTAGACTCGTCTCCAGCCACCGTGGGCCCGGCCAGGCTCAGCGACGCGTCCTTGTCCACTTTCATTCTGAACTAGTAACTGTATTGTGACGTTACAAAGCTGCTACCATCACTCGGGGAACAAAGAGGTACGCGGCACAATGTACGCGCTGCGTCGCGCGCGGTGCTTCACTGACTGAGCGGTGGTGACACAACAACACACGCGCGCTGAATGACGTGCGACTACTACCGGGGTTACCAGCCTCTATTGTTGGGATTGCCTGCAGGCTATTATATGAATAATATTGTAACAAGATTCAAGCTCCTAAACCTTTAAATAATGTAAATAAACCATAGCGTTATAAATATGAATTAATAATACCTATCTAGAATTTATACTTTTGAAACAGTGGAAAACTTGTGTGAGGTATGTGTACGATTTTCAGGTGAAGTTCTTGAGAACGTGACCAAAAATAGTGAAAACGGACCAAAGGAAATTGTGATGATGATAGAAATCCTATGAAAGATGATCTTATCTGTTTCTTTCTTGTTATGATAAAAGTTTTAAAATACTGTTTTAATATTAGATCTGAGGTAAAACTGTTACATTAAAAGCAAAAGGTACTGGTTGGAAACTGTATGGCATAAAATATGGAATTACTTTCAAAGTTGTCCTTAAATTGTTTGTTTAATTTTAAAGTGGTAAAGATGTAGCCTTGATTCAAGGTAAAAAGGGTCAGTTGGTAACACTGCACGATTGGACGATGGCCGATTGCGACAGCCGCATGGCGCATGTTCTTGACTGCTCCAACGCGCCGCCGCCGCTTGCACAAAACAAGTAAATAAAGTAAAAGTCTACTTCAGTTCAACGTTACAACTTCCATATTAACTGCAGACTGGCAGTGTTAGATGTCCTAGTTTTAAATGTATTTTCTGATTTTATTACTATACAGACAGAATGTTTTAATTAAATAAAATTACGGAGTTTTCAATTAAAAATGATATTGAAATTATATTTGTGAGGATTAAAAAATATTTATACATATCAGTACTTCATGAACTGGCTGTCTGACTCAGCATAGCTGAAACCATAGGATGGATTAAGCCAAATATGGCAAGCAATACAGATTGATTCCTATTATTATCAAAATCATGCTCATTAGATAGTAAAAATATTTTCCTCTAAATCAATGTGCTCCAAGGCTTCAATTCAATTTTCCAGGGTGCTCGCAGACCTACATAAGCTCAGTCTGGAGGCAAAATAATAGAACCTAGCTCTTTTATTTTAAACAAAACAAAAAAATGATCTTGTGTGTCTAATGAATGATATGGCTTAAAAAGTGTGCTTTTTTCTTACAAACTTGGAGGCTCACATTAACTTATTGAATTTACATTTAAAAAACTTAGCATTTGCCTGTCTACACCACATCATATCCTTTGTTTATCATGAGTATTAGTATATGTATATCAGTATGTCTTCACGGTTTCCTTTTAAGACAGTGTTCACATTCACCATTTAACAAAAGGTATTTACTCCACAAAAAGAATTAGCTCTGTGCCTCTATTTCATATTCGAGAAAAATGCCCACTGTCATGTTGTTAATCAGGATGCAGGACTTAACTTCATGCTTTATAGGTTTCCACCATTAACATATTTATTTAAAATATTGTTTTGCATAAAATGATATTAAGGAGGTATTAATTAATAATGTTTCTGTAAGATTAATATTACTAGTAGATCTACACTTTATTAATTGTTTTTTTTTCCATACAATGAAGAAGCTGCCGTGTGAGCTCAGCATATTATGCTAAAGCTGACCCATTTTTATTCTATATTTTTACTGTAGCCTAACTAGGTACCTATAAATAGTCCATTGCAAACAGAACCAGATGCAAGTTTGGAAAAATATCATTTATACTTTCAGTTTTTCATAGTAAAAAAATTGTTCGCACAAAGCCAGCACAAAGTGATGTCCCATACTTTTAACTTGTACTTGTAAGGAAGGTTCTTGCGGTTATCTTTTACCCCGGACGTAAATCATGGATGACTTCACAATAAATACCTACATCAGATCAGAAAAACGACATAAACCAGAATGTGTCCTCGAAACCGAAACTTTCTAATGAAGGAAAATAAACTTGCACTTGTACAGTAGGTACTTAACTCTTAATAAACTATGTTTTATATTACTGAAAACATCTTAATTATTTTGCTATAGACTATAGCCATTTCGCGTTACCATGTTACTCGACAAAAGTTATCAAAAATTAGAATTCTTATCAAAATAAAATTAAAGAGGTCACTCGTACATCAAGTAAATCTTTTGTTTCAGTTAATTAAAACATCTGAATTAGCTTACCCCAAATTATTTATGATTAAATTATCCATTGTGACTTGTTTTCGCTTAGTTTTTCATCAGTACTCCGTTTCTTTTTACAAATTCAAAGTTTTAGAACAACAAAAATAGAAATAGAAACAAAAGTGAAAATGTTTTCCATTCCACCAGCCAGCAACTGTCAATGTCAAGTCATTAACCACAAAATAACAGAACACAACGATCTGTTAAGGCACCGACACACTAGCGGACGCGGCTTACGGACGAACTGTCCCAAAAGACCGTGCACATTATCAGTCTCGTCCGTAAAGCTGCGTACAGACCAGCCCAACGAAGGCCAACGAACGGGTTTCGTTGGCCTTCGTTGCTGCAATCTGCCCTGTATTATGTATGATCAATATACATTGTTGGGATTACCGTTGGCATTCGTTGGGCGTTCGTTGGCCCGGTCTGTACGCAGCTTAAGCCGCGTCCGCTAGTGTGTCGGCGCCTTTAACGTCAGAAAATGCTATTATTCTGAGATTTTGACACTGGCATTTTTGTATCTGTGACTTCCGTCATTCTGTCAAAGTAGGATTTTAGTTCCTGTTTTTACGTATGTGACAATGAAGAAAAACAAATTGGTAAAATCCAAAAAATTACAATAACAAACGCAATGGAAAGTTTTACAGTAAGTTATTTGATACCAACTTGCTTTATTAACATTATTCAAGTGTTTTAAAAAATATTTCTTTCCCCAGAACTTTTCAGTGTCTCTATTCAAAGGCTTCATTGATAGTCTTCGAGGAGTCACTGTTCTACTGTACTTAGACAAAGAAATCAACGAGCGAGCGTTAAGTCGATCACCTAATAAGGAAGCTGAAAACAGGCAAAAGAACATTAAAGTTAATCAGTATGTACCAAAACAGTTGTCACTAATTAAACTTATTTATAGACTCATGTAAGCTCATATGTAATATATGACTTTATTCTGTTTTCAGAGAGTCCAAAGTACTTACAAGGGTTTTGCAATCATGCGCTCTCAATGGTGGCATATTTTGGTTTAGTATATTAATATTTGAATATGCGTTGTTACCTGGTGTGAAGTACTTAGTTTCGGTGGTGTTTGGCCATGACCCGGGGGTGGCGCACTCCGTGTGGGGCTGGATGCAGCCATTCCTCTCCATGACCTTCAGAATGATATGGGTGCTCCCCTTGTTCCTACTGAGCAAATTAGTCAACAGTTTATGGTTTCAGGTTAGTTTGATCTTGACCTTTGAACCTCATTATCTATTGTTATGTTATTTAACATTATTATTGTAAGGTCCTATGCAGTGGAACAGTACTTTATGTTGGTAGTTGTGAGCACTTTAGGAAAAATAATGCTCTACAGTTCTTGTTTGTACAGATGTGTAACACACATGTACATGCATCCTTAAGTTCCTTATTTTAATATATTATTTAAGTACATGGATTTTGTGTAAATATCTTGCAAATTTTAACTATCTATCATGTTTGATCCTAATCCTAACTAATATTATAAATACGAAAGTAACTGTGTCGTCTGTCTGTTACTCTTTCACGCCTAAACTACTGAACGGATTTGAATGAATATTGGTATACATACGGTCTAGACCCTGGGAAAGAACATAGGCTACTTTTTATCCCGGAATTCCCATGGGAAAACTTTTTAAGGAGAAGCGAAGCGCGCCGGAACAGCTAGTTGTTTATATTCAGTTATTTATGCAATTGACTTTAAATGAGTGCATTAATATAACTTGCATACTGAAATACTAATAAAGTTACTATTCTCATTTTCAGGATATAGCTGATTCTGCATATAGGCACAGAAGAGGTCGGCCACAGTTCATGTCAAGTGTTAGCAAAATAATAGCTGACTCACTATTCAGCTTGCTGGTTCAGGCACTATTTTTAATACAGGTATGATCATACCTTCACCACTAAAATGAAAAATGTGGATTATGTTTAGTTTTATCAACTTTTATTTTAGTTTGTTATTTGTCTGCCAAGCTGTTATAGATCAATTTATGTAGTGGCAATTTTGCCATAGTAATATTTTTATTGTTACATTTCAGAGTATGCTAGTCAGTATGTTACCTATAACATACATTGGAGAATTATTATGCCTCACGCATTTATGTTTATTGTACTCACTGTACTCTTTTGAGTACAAATGGTTCAACATGGGTTGGGAGCTGCATAAGAGGCTTACATTTATAGAGAACAACTGGCCATATTTCCTTGGGTTTGGACTGCCTCTAGCTGTGCTGACTCAGATTCCACAGTCATACATTATAAGGTTAGTACCCTGTATATTTTTTTAATCCATAGTAGGTTTAGCACTAGCTCTTAATTCTGGAAAATATGAGTGAGCTATACCATAATCATCTACAAATTAGAATAATAACATGACAAATGCCTTGTTATTAATACTGAGTAATCAACAGCTAATTAACATCTATTAGATTTACGTGGTTATAACTATGTTTTGTTTTGTTCCAGTGGTTGTGTATTTTCAATACTGTTCCCTCTATTTATATTGAGTGGCAATGAAGCTACTCCTGTGCTGAGCAGGTAAGACATAATTCATTATAATAAGCATGTCCAGAAGTATTGGCTGCTATGCCAACACTATATGTATAATTGCTGTGTTGTAGTATAATGTGTTTTTATACTACACATTATACTACAACACAGCAATTAGTTTTGTCTGGGCGATTCAGGGCCAGACAGTGATTAAAAGATATCCCCATTTATTGTTGTAATTATGCAAATTTAAAATATTCAGTCCTAACGATAAGTGTTGTAATCTATCCTCTACTGGAAGTTTTACTATCGTTATCATATAAGAGCGCTCCTATGTCATCAACTCATCACTACCTCATATGCAACACTTATAAATAAAATATTCTGGATAGAAATCTGTAAACGGCGTGCGAATGTAGCTCTTAATTCTACTCTGCAGGTCAACCTACTCATTACACAAAGTCTAAGTTTTATACCTTTCGGCCCCCATTTGACATTGTAACCTCCTCGTAAGTTATATCAACGGTGACCACTCAATTTAAATTATTTTTTCAGTGACTACCCACTACGGTTGTTCTCTCCGGTGGTGGCCCTCTCTAACGGAATGTTCCGTGTGGTTCGACAAAGTGCCGAAGCCGTCACACAAAGGAACAGGTGATCGCGAAGGAAACATCATCTACTATAGTACCTACATAAATAATATTATTTAATATATTTTTGAATCATTGTCTTTTTATACACATCATTTTTATGTATGTTTAGTCAGTAAATGTAATGTTGCGTTAGCGGCGGAGCTCAGCTTTTTGACTGAATTGTTGTTGTTGATAGTTTCCGACATTTGGAATATAGTCTTTTTAATAAACATGATTTGCAGATTATGTAGTCTTTATGTTATTGGGAGAAATATTTGCTTTCATACTTGACCAATTTTAGGCGAAAGGTTTTTAAATATCTAAAAGTCTAAAACTGTAATGGTTCTAATGCTCGGCTTTTATCATAGAATAACAACTCGTTATTCTATGCTTTTATTAGAAGCTAATGACTATTACATTGAAAAAAAGAATCTGTTCAATATGCATAATGTGCTTTGCTCACTTGATAAAAAGATTTTGTTTTGCAAATTTTTGTAGTTAATACAAATTTTGTTTCATGTAGTTTCCACTTCGGTTGGTGTTTTTACATTATGAATATTATGATTTTTAAATATGAATGTATGTGCTGATTGTAAATATCGTTTTATACATGACAAATAAACGGACTGATCGATATTCATTTGTATTTTTATTCTGTAATAACAAGAAAATATGACTTTTAAATCACAATGTCGGATGATAAATGACATCATCATCAATCCGACATTACATAATAGGGCTATAGAAAGGTATGGCATAGGTACATCATCATCACGACCCATCACGTCCCCACTGCTGAGGCAAGGGTCTCCTTCCAATGAAGGAAGGGCTTTAGGCCTAGTCCACCACGCTCACCTAGTGCGGGTTGGCAGCAAGCTTGTGCTGAGAGAGCTATCGAGTAAGTACGTTTTCAAGCTACCCGAAGCAACAAGGACCCACGGCTTAACGTGTCGTCCGAAGCACGGAAGCGTCCAGAAAGGAATCACTTGAAATCGGTCACCCATCCAATGGCTGACCGTGCCATGTGTTGCTTAACCTCAGTGATCAGTTACAATCAGAAGCTACCTCGAAAATGGACGCCTCTTAGGCACATAACTTTACATACTTACACATATTATAGTATCCTCAAAAATACTTACCCAGAATACAGCATCCAACAAAAAAACTATTGTAAGGTGAAATATAAAGACAGGTCCTAGTTGTTACACTCTTTATTATCGAATGAATAAGCGCCGCCTCCTACCCACACATGTTCGTCTTACACAATCATAGACATACCCTATAGTATACATACACTACAATCCTCTTCACATAAATATTACTTACATATCTTATTAATTTAAGTCTATACTAACACACATGATTATTTACTGTGCCCTAACTTGACAGAAGACAATACAAATAATTTAGGTATACTATAAGTATTAATTAACGTTAACATGTAGACGAAAAAGCTCCCATGGGCGCTTAGTAGTTACAGCTATGGTTATTTGTATTTTGGATTCAAGTTCCTCGTGACCCGGGGCGGTCTCGGGGCATTGGACGGTGACTGTGGCAGGCTCACCGGTGGCGGTGGCGGTTGTTCCGTGGGCTCGGGCGGTGCGGCTGACTCTGATGACATCTGATGATTGTCTGGTGCGAGGTCGCTCGTGCCCGCGCTGTCGCCTGCGTCATGAGCCCGCGACTGCGCTGGCGAGTCCGCCTGCTCCGGCGCGCAAGACGGTAGTGGACCTGCTAAAGAAACCCTAGACCTCTGCCTTAATTGGTCAACGTGCCTATGTGTCAGTGTACCATCAGGGTTTCGAATATTATAATCCGTCGCGCCTAACCGTTCTGATACCTCACCTGCAGTCCATTTATCACCTTTTTGGTACAGTCTATACCACACCGGATCTCCTGGTCTCATATCCCGCTTCTCTCCCCCCTTATTCTCACTTTGCTTCATCTGAGCATGAACAATTTTATTTTCCCTATCTGGTTTTAACACATCTAGTTTAGTACGTAACGAGTGCCCCATCAGCAATTGCGCCGGACTATCACCAGTTGTACAGTGCTCGGTATTTCTATAATGTAATAAGAATTTATTCAAGGCTGTTGCGATATCTACGCTTTCCGATTTAGCTTTCTTAATTACCTTTTTGAGTGTTCTTACTGCATTTTCTGCGGCACCGTTTGAGGCAGGGTTAGTGTTGCCCAAATGCAAGAACAAGACGAGACTTAGCCAGTCTTGGTCTTGGTCTTGCGCCAATACACCTGGTCTTGGTCTTGGTCTTGTTCTTGCGCAAATACACCTGGTCTTGGTCTTGGTCTTGGTCTTGCGCTCCCAGTCTTGGTCTTGGTCTTGGTCTTGCAGCAAGAGTCTTGCAAGTCTTGCAATTACCTATTAGTCTATTACTATTTATTAAAGTTTACTTTTTGATTTTAATAGATATTTTTTATTCGCTATGTTTATGGTATTAGTCGTAATGTGCATAGGTCCAGTTTTTCATATTCTTTGATACAGTTTTTTGCGTCTCATAGAATTCCTACGCGTACCTACCTATACACCGAACTGTTACACCTAACTACTCAGTGAAATAGCGCTAAGTCCTTGCTGCAAGACGCAAGAGTCTTGCAGGCTATGTCTTGTTCTTGCTCAAGTCTTGCACGGTCAGGTCTTGGTCTTGGTCTTGCTAAAAATACGCGGTCTTGTTCTTGGTCTTGGTCTTGCAAAAACGCAAGAACAAGACCAAGACTGCAAGACCAAGACTGAATTTGGGCAACACTACGGCAGGGTGATACGGAGCGGAAAACATATGTTTTATGCCGTTAGATTGAGTGAACTGACTAAATTGACTACTGGTAAAGGGGGGGCCATTGTCACTTACCAATGTTTTTGGCAAACCGAACCTTCCAAATACTTCATTTAATCTATCTATTGTGTGAGCTGCACCGGTGCTCGGAACTTGGAAAACCTCGAGCCACTTTGATGTGGCATCTACTAGCACTAAGTATAGTTTATTATCTATGGGTCCCATAAAATCTAAGTGTAATCTAGTCCATGGGCGCGGGCACCACGGCCACGGGCAGGGCTGGTGCGCGCGCGGCGCGTCGCTGGCGGCGGCGCACGCGGCGCACGCGCGGCACGCCGCCTCCACGGCCTCGTCCACCCCGGGCCACCAGACGTAGCTGCGCGCTATGCACTTAGTCTTAACAATGCCCATATGGGGTTCGTGTAGCTCGCTAAGCACCTTTGCCTGACAACTCTCGGGAATTACCACCCGATGTCCCCACATTACACAGCCCAACTCCAAATACAATTCATTTTTACGGTTGAAATAAGGTTTTAAGTTTTTCATATCTACATCCCTTGGCCAACCATCGCGAATGTAACTAACAACTCTGCCTAAAATATGGTCTTTAGCAGTTTCTTTTTTAATGTGAGCTGAATCTATCAACGAGGTGTCCTGCACGAAGTGCAGATAGGTTTGCTCTGGAATTCTATGATATCCAGAGTCCCTATTACTTTTTATAGGTAACCGAGAGAAGCTATCAGCTACCTTATCCTTGGTGTTTACATATTCTATGTCATATGTGTACGCCGATACGATAACCGCCCACCTTTGCAACCTACTGGCGGCCATGGCCGGGACACCTGCTTTGGGGCCGAAAATAGTAACCAATGGTTTATGGTCGGTTCGCAGAGTAAACTTCCTACCATACAGATACTGGTGAAATTTTTTTAAGCAAAAGATAATAGCTAGGGCCTCCCTATGTATTTGTGCGTAGTTTTTCTCGGCGTCATTGAGTGTCCTAGACACGTAGGCGACGGGGCGCTCCCCGCGCGGCCCGCGCTGCGTCAGCACGCCCCCCACCCCCTGCGCACTCGCATCGCAACTCAGTATCAACGGCTTGCTCTCGTCGTAATGCGCAAGAACTTCCGAGCTAGACAAAATTCGTTTCACTTCATTGAAAGCGCGTGCACAAGTGTCACTCCAAACCCAACTTACATTCTTTTTTAGCAACTCGTAAAGTGGAGATAATATACTGCTCATATTTTTAACGAACCTACCATAGAAGTTCACTAAACCTAGAAACGATCGCAACTGAGTTACGTTTTGTGGCTGAGCCATTTCAGACATCGCTTTAATTTTATCTGGGTCAGTTTTCACGCCATCCTTAGAAATAATATAGCCTAAATATTTAATCTCGTCCACTAAAAATTCACATTTATTTCTTTTCAGTTTAAGTCCATTTTCGCATAACCTACTCATGACCATTTCTAACGACTGTAAATGCTCCGTTATATTCCTACCGCCTATGATGACGTCATCTATGAATATTCCTACAAATGGTATTCCCTTTAATAAATTGGACATTGTTCGTTGGAATATACCGGAGCTTGACGACAGACCGTACACTAAACGGTTGTATCTAAAAAGCCCCTTGTGTGTGTTTATCACTGTGTACTGTTTTGATGACTCATCTAACACCAGCTGGTTATACGCCTGCGATAAATCGCACTTACTAAATATCACTGAGTTGTTTAGTGTGACCAGTAGGTCCTCAAATCTAGGTAAAGGATATCTGTCAACCAACAAGGCAGAGTTCAAGGTTATCTTATAGTCAGCGCATATCCTCAGTCCACCATCCGCCTTACTCACCGGCACCAGCGGGGTCGCCCAGTCCGACGCCGCCACGGGCTCAATGACGCCCTCGCGCAGCATGCCGTCCAGCTCGGCGTCCACGCGCCCCCGCAGCGCGTAGGGCAGCGGCCGCGCGCGGCAGAACACCGGCACCGTGCCCTCGCGCACGTGCAGCGCCACCTCACCACCCGTGAACCTGCCCAGTCCTCCGCTGAACAACTCCTTATGTCTGTCGAGTAAAGCATTTAACTCATCACCCGCTGATAATTGATTACATTGCAGTGACCTACTGTTATTATTACCAAACTTAGGCAAAGAAATTTCTAGCTCTGATAACCAGTGTCGACCTAGTAATGACGTAGTTCCCCCGCTTATAACAAATAGTTCTAAGTGTTTACTTATTTCATTATATTGAACTTTCGGTTTTATAACACCTAATGGGCGTAATTTACTACCATCATACAATTTCAAGGTCAAGTCACACTTTTCAATAGTCCTATGTTTAAACAATCTTTCATAAGTTACTTTACTAACACACGAAATTGACGAGCCTGTATCTACCTCCATAAAAACCTGTTTGTTATCAATTTTTATAGGTATGCTTACCGGCCTGTAGCCACTTAAGCTCAGCTGATTTAGATTCTCTTCTTCCGAGAAGTCATTTTCTGATTCTTCTTGGTCGGACGTGTCCTCAGCCTTCAGATGATGAAACGCTCTTAAGCCATTGTTATTCCCCTTGCTGTAGCCACCGCCACTACTGCGGTTGTAGGTTCGCCCCGCGTTCTCCGCCCAGTCTGAGCAAACGCGCCTCAAATGGCCCTCCTTGCCACACTTGCTGCACACCGCCTTCTTGAACCGGCAGTCCTTGAACACATGGTTCTTCGCTCCACATGCCTGGCAGTGAGCTGCCTGGGCCGCGCCCGGCGCCCCCGGCCCCCTCGCGCTCCTGCCTCCGCCACGCGGCCACGGAGCCAGCGCATGCACGGCGCCCGCCTCCTGGACCCCGCCGCCGGCGTGCGCCCCCGCGCCTTCCGCCGACAGCTCCACTGCTGACGCATCACGCTCCGCTGCCTCCAATGCACATGCCAACTTGACCGCTTGATCAAATGTTAGGTTATCTTCGACGAAAAGACGCTGTCTTATCATGTCACTTTTTAAGCCACATACCAGTTGATCACGTAGGTTTTCATTTAAATTCGATTTAAAGTCACAGTTTCGCGATAACTTTTTTAGTTCCGTAAAATAGTCTTTGATAGATTCACCCACGTTTTGTCTTCTTTGACGGAACCTGTACCGCTCCGCCATTACTGACACCTTCGGTTGCAAGTGGTTTTGTTAGTGGTTGGATTGCTAATCCAATGTGCTATGCACGCGTGGGTTCGTATCCCATCCTCGTCGCCAATGAAAAATAAAGACAGGTCCTAGTTGTTACACTCTTTATTATCGAATGAATAAGCGCCGCCTCCTACCCACACATGTTCGTCTTACACAATCATAGACATACCCTATAGTATACATACACTACATAAGGTAAAATAAAAGTGAGTTCATTAGATATGCACTATTATAATTATTTATTTGTATCACATACCTACATATTACATGTAATTTTGGTAGTAAATCTTTAGTATTTTTAATTTGATTAACAAACAATTTGGATTACCTGTAATCAAATAAAATAATGTACACATGTACGATTAATAGTTTTAACTGAAATCATAAATTCAAATGCAAAGAAGTTATGAACTTTAATAAGTCATAATGTTACACTATAAATAATAATTATTAATTACACTTCTAACAATTGGTTCGTTAAGTAAAACAAAATTAAAAATTATAGATATCTAACATACACACTATTCAAGCTTATCTATACAAAAAATAAGTCAGGTACTAACTAATACAAGCACAAAATTTACAAAAATGTAGTTATAATTGATATAATCTTCCATATTATTATTAAATTGACTATTATATGACCCATCTATTATTATTACTTAACAAAGGTCAACTTATAATGAGATCTTTTACATTTATAGGGCTCGGTATTAACATTAGGTACTATTATTATTATACTACACATCTTACAACAATTTACATAGAAGTCTTTAATAACATAAAAAGCATGCACCTTAATTGAGTCATTTTTATAAATTATAGAAAACACAAATATGCAGTAACGTGGCAGGGTCTTAGAATAGGCCCAATTTCTCATTTGAGCAATTCTACCTAAGCATGACCTTACTCAGTCAATCACAGCGTTGTGTATCATCCTTTAAGTTCTGCTTAATTTGTCATTCTCATAACCATCAGTAGGTATAAGAATACTAATGTTAAGTTCATCATTGAACTCTAACTTTTTGCCAGTTACACTTTGAAAGTAAAAACAGAAGGCAGTGTAGTAATAAAAGGAATGCATATTATGAGCAAAATGACGATTAGGTATACATACCTATGCACTAACATTAAAATATTTTAATTTACCTGTCTGTGTTATAATTAAGTCATCAAAAATAATACACATACATAAATAATCCTTATCAAAATGGAGTCGGAAGTAGAATTGACAGACTTATGAATGAAATAGGCAAGATACCATGATTCGGCTGCGTGCGTTATACAAATACATAATAGGTAATTATGTATATCTACGATAGGTAGGTATACTTTCCGCTTTCCTATGGAAGATATCCACAAATAAATTCGTGTACATTTTGTGTACTACAAGTACATACGTATTCCTACAACTTTATTCTAATGCTAATTAAGACTCATGATATCATCGGCCCAATTAGCGACTAGAAATTCATTTCGTGGTCTTATCGCAGTCATTACAATAAGAGATATGCCTGGGCACACTCTGAGTTTACGAACGCATAACTTTACAGTTGCCATTTTTATTGCCTTGGATTATTATGACATTTAGCTGAAATAACCATTTTTATTTTATAAAAAGATATTTCTTTACAACAACAAAAAACACATGTTACTGTGCTACGTTTGGTTACTATCCTTTAGCCATTTTGTATTATGTATTCGCACAGACAGAGTGGCTCTTTCATGTTGTATCAACTGACACAACGATAATCGTAACTTACAGTGGAGGATACACATTGAAAGGCCAATCTAATACAATAAACATTAAACATTCAAAGATTTAAGTATTAACTCATACATAAGATTATATATATAACATTTTAGTTATTTATTGAGTTCCTACTGCAATCTGCAATACATTTTGTGCGATGAGGAGATAGATTTGTCTTTGCTGTAGGTACTGTGGTTTATAAATTCGTTCAGTATGTTTACATTCTTTTTCCGTATAAGTTGGTAGCTTAGCGAACATTATTAAAACTAAATGTGAGTACCTACTATAAGGTAAACTCAATAGCTAGCTTTAAGCTATAATATTTATTATAACTAACTATATAATATTATAAGGCCAGTGCGCCTAATGTTAGTTTGATCACTACTCGCTTTGAGTAAACGTTATTTCATTTATTACATTATGTAAAACTGAAATAATGCCACCAAATTCACCATTACATTGAAACATGAAATTCAATATGAAACTCAAGGGTTTATATTCGGATCTACCTATATGTTGCGTTCCTATATCTCATAGATCTCTAAAAACTCTAAAAGTATGTTACGGCTATTTTAGCTAGCCGTAACATGCTTTTATTACTTGTCCAGAAAATATTCAACGGGCTTCCTTGTGTCAATAGTACGTCTTGTACGGGTTTGAGTTAGCATAAAAAATTAAAAATATTAACGTTTACATACAAACTGGCGCCTCTAGCGGACAATATCAAACTTTTCACACATAGTGTACTTATGCGGATAGAAGAAAATGCATATTGCATAACCAGTACTCGATGCAAATTTATACCTTTTTCCACAGTACAGTCTCGGACTCCTCTCAGAATCATCCCTCTGAGAGGTCAGGTTTAGTTACCTCTACTGTACCCTCACAAGGCGGATCTAGATGACCCTGACCAGCAGCATGCCCACAGCGGCTCCGAGCGTCAGGCCCAGGCTGAGCATCGTGGCGATCACTGACGACGCCTTCTCGCGTTCGTGCGGTTCCACTCCCCTGGAGATACGGAGAATTATCATCGTTATGAGAAGAAAAAAATACAATGGTTGCGGAAAGGCGTAGAGCAGCCACGGACCGGAAAATTTGAGGTACTTCCGTCCGTCCGTCCGTCGTATCCGATGGTGGGAGGAAGGCTGATGAAACTGATGATGATGAAATAAATCTCAAAGGGATGGTAAATTGTGGGTGTGTGTATAGGTATTTATGTCACAAGTACAAATATATAAGTAGAAAAGAGTGAAATAGGTGGACATACTAGATATTCGCATATTACGATTAATACATACATACATATATACGTATACAATCCTCCTTTAGCATCCATTTTAATAGGTATTTACATAACATTTAATAATAACACTTAGTATGGAAGGTACTCAGGTATAAACTTAGATCCTAACTCTGAAGGTCAAGCGATACAGCCAGGATAGCATGAGTAATTTATGCAAATTAGATCGACAATATTTAAAAATGCTAAAACAGTCCGTATTATTCCAATAATAAGGTTCAAATAAATAAAACTTGGAAGACTGAAGTCGCATTTCTAGTTTGTTTTATCTCGCACGTGGTAAGTGGGAATAGCGATAACCTTATGAGCTTGGAAGCTTCCAACATTGCGCTATCTGGACAAAACACTATCATCAATGCTATTACTTATATGATAATTCCTAATTAATTGCAGTGCATGTAAGTATACATTGTATATGTAGGTACCTACACGACACACGACACAGGCTACCCATGGGATTTAATTTAATTTTAATATAACTATCCCAATAATTTAAATCTTACACCATAACTACAAATGAAGGCCAATTAACTTATATATTTTGTTTAAGTCTTGGTTTTAATAAACACTTTTGATTTAAATATCAATGCTCTAAATGCGCAGTCTCTTTATCTGTCTTTCACGATAACCGCCTTAGCAATTTAGATATTTAATTAAGCTCAGTAGATTTCCCTGCACATAAGTACATAAAGATTAATACATTTTTAGTATTTTATGAGGAAAGCAATGGAAAAGTTCCACCTGACATTGCCGTTCCATATGTCACTGGAACTTTTGCATTGCTCCATAGTATATTTTTAGCACCTATTTCACACAAGAAAACAAAGCAACAAACCTGGTAGAATGCCATGACCAAGTTAGTCTAATACCCATTGGTAAAGGCGAAGACGATCATGATCATGATGTACTCGTAGTCCCACGGGAACAGCACGAGCGGGTGGCGCCATTTACCAATTACATCGCACCCAAACACTCTCATGTCGCCGCCATTGTTGTGCCTCAGTGCTTAGTTAGCGAGATGCCTTTCGCCTAATTTTATACTTCGATGACTCGAGAGTATATTTTAGTGCCTATAACCATGTACTAACCTGGTAGAATGCACCATAACCAAGTTAGTCAGGTAGCCATTAGTGAAGGCGAAGACGATCATGATCATGATGTACTCGTAGTCCCAGGGGAACAGCACGGGCAGGTGCCGCCGCGGCTGCGCGTTGCACAGCATCAGCATGGGCACACAAGCCACGCGGAGGAGGCTGGCGCCGGCGATTATCCACTCGTTGCACGGCTGGAAGAATAATAATATTGTATAATCTTTATTAGCACACCGTAAAATATTACAGATAAAACTTATTTTAACAAAATGTACAAATGGCGGTCTTATTCCATCTTCCAGACAACATTATACAAAACAAACAAAGTTTGCTATCCAGAGCATCAAAAAGGCACCGGCTCAGCATGTGCTTTATTACAACAGTTAGAAAAGGCGGCTTTATGTTTATCTCTAGCAGACGACTTTTGACTGGGAGGTTTTGGATGAGGTGGCCATATTTTGACCACAACAAGGTACTTACTAGTAAACATAATGGATAGCAACACTTATAGTCTGCACACGAATATTTGGAGTTAGCCAATGAACATTATATCGAAAGCCTCGATGACATTGGAATAGTTTACTAGATACTAGTCGATGCAAAGATAATTGTTGTTGGAATGAAATTAGAACTTATGACTTCATAGCATATTTCACAAAATCAACAAATGGTATAAATATAACGCTTTGTTAGGTTTATACATAGTAGTTGTAAGTACTTAGATAGGAAAAATATGAAGACACAAGGACTAGTCTAGTCATACTAGTAGGTAGGTTATAGAAAATGTAGGTCAGTCTAGATAAGATCATGGTTGGGGTTAGAGTTTATAACCAATACGATGAAGTTGATGCAGGCCTTATAAACTATTATAATGATTCCTTGACGATTACAGACAAGTACTTTAGTAGTTCATAAGCATTCTAACTAAATAATTGATTGAGTTACTATACTTATGTACCGTATTTTAATTTAAGATTAGGTATTACTCATACATTTGCATCTCTTTAGTCTGCGTGACTCAGACATGTTTATCTCACTTTACAACCGGTAATACTGCTTTTTAGGGTTGAGTTGATATTATTTCAATTACGAAAATGACGCACACCCGCCGTCTATAACATAGTAACGAGAATTTCTCTAATGAAAAGTAAAATACTACCAATGTAGGCTAAGAGGTTCTACCGTTGTTGTAATAATACCACGTGCATTTTGAAGGAAAACATCGAAACAAAATTCTTGCCTAAAAGACCTGCCCATCTGCACATTCAAGATAATGTGTCTCAAGTACTTTATACTCTAAAAAAATAGCATTGATGCTTGCAATCTAACTGTTGCAAAACTACCTAATTAGGGATTGAATAATATTTATCTGAATTACTCTTACCCGTAACAGGAATCCAGCAACGAGACGACCTGAATAATCTCCGCAGTTGAATATGAGATAGTTGACCACAGGAACGAAGAATATATCTGGAAAGAAATTGAAACAACATTAATTAAACTTCAAATAACCTTCATTTATCTCTCAACCTGAGTCGGGACGACTATAAAATCTGTAGCCTATAAAAATTCTCAAGAAGATTTTGAATTTTATAATGACAAACATTGCATTAATAAAAAACAAACTCACTATTCCAATCGGTCCCAGCAGTAATCGGGTGCGATTCCACCAGCACAGTGACCGCCGGATACACGCACATGGTGATTGTAAACACGGCGAATATACTGAACGCGTACACCCAGATCTTCTTCATCACGAGAAGCATCGACACCTCCCTGTGCCTGTTAACCGCTACTCCCCCACAACCCCTCAAAATGTGATATGTGAAGAAATCAATCTTGAACAGACACACAAACGCAACCAGAGACCCCAAGACCATTATGTCAGCGATGCTGAAGTATATCAAGGCACTGTGCTGAGGGGATATCTTGAAGGCCAGTGATATGATTTGGGCAATGGCAGCTATGATGCCTCCGAGGGACTGGCCACTGACCGCGGCCGCCATGTACTCTTTGGAGAACCGGCTTGACATGCCAAAGAGACTGCCAATGAAGACTGCACTTGCAGCTGAAATAAAAACCAGATTTATAAAAAAAGGTTGTAGTTTGTAAATGTCTCTCAACACGCACTGACTAGAGATATTGTGTCTGGTAAATTTTATGAGGGCTGATCTAATAACAAGTAAAGCTGAATGCATGGGAGCAAGTGCTGGTGCATGAATTATCATATAAATCAAGCATAAATAATATAAAAGCTGGTATAATGGCTTCTTGCTGACCGTGGCATGGTGGTGATAGTGGCTGGATGAATTAAGCAAAAAAAGAAAAGAAAAAGAATATCAATTAATATTAACACTATGTGCATGGCTGGTTAGAAGCAGGGTGATGGTGCATGAAATATTTATGCGATTTCATTGTATTACCTGTCATTATAACCACAGTTACCATGGTCATTATAAAGAATCCATTTTGCCAGTGGTCAGTGTCAATTTGTACAAATACAGTTGTGACAAGAAATGATACTGTGACCACAATGAGAGACCCTTGTAGCCTTGTCTTTACTGGGATTCTGGAGAATAAATAACATCAAATAATTTCTCAGAAACCCCTATTATAAAAGTTACAGATCTTTGTTCATTAAGGGCTGATTTTTCAATAGTCAGATAAAAGTTATCTGAGGAATAATTCTGATGCTGTCGCAACTGAATGTTTGTATTAAACAGTGACAGCTACAATTTTATTCCTCAGATAACACTTATTTGACTATTGAAAAATCAGCCCTAAATAGAAGAGGTAAAAACAGATTTGCATGTAATTTGTGTGGGGAATAATGTTTGGTAAGTTGTAGGTTTATTGGATTCTTTAATTTAATTTCATTTGATTTTCTGGTTGGTGTAAAGATAATTATAGCCAAACATATTTTTCTATTTTTCATTAATATCTCAAAAATAATTCAAACACATTTTATTACAGTACACCAAATACTTACAAGTGGCCATACAGTGAGTTCAGAATAAGGAACACCAAGTTAGGCACAGCCATGGCCACATTCAGGTATGAGGTGAACTCCGCTTGGAACTGTGTCTTTCTAACTACCATGGTCAGATTGCTTGGTGTGACATCCCGGAACTTGTACATCCAATACTGGAAATAAACAACACTATTTTACTGCCAACTCAAAAACATCTTTAACAAAGCACTCGTCACATTAATTTGTAGAAATACACCTGCTAATGATATTTGTTTACAACAAAATAACAACCTTTTATAGTCTTTAAGGGTAGTTAACACATTAACCCTTCAGCAACACAAAGTAATTAGTATTTAATTCAAAACAATCCAAAACAAACTAATTAAGCCACAGGTACTCACATCATTAGCAGTTATCAGAAAGTTCCACGGAGCCAGGGAGGTGATGCCAAAGAGGTAGAATAGAATGTACACGATGCGGTATCTGTCGAGGGGTGACTCAGAATTGTCCAAGACCTTGGTGGAACAAGAGTCCTGCACCAACTCTCTCTCTTCGGAATCATCCTGTATCTCTTCATCATTCTCAATGATGTCTAGGTGCTCCTCAGCATTTATAGAACCGGTTACGTCCATGGCTTCTTTGTCTTTTAATACGATTACGTGATTTCGAAACCTCGCAGTTTTATTTCAAAAATCAAACATAGTGTTTGACCTTTAAGCTGGCTTGTGTGGAATTCTCGAAATTATAATATGTTTCTGAAATAGTAGCAAATTGAGAAGTCAATTCTGTAAGTAATTAAAGCTACGAGTCTTTACAGAAATCATTGTTGTTTAGTATAAATCAATAAACACAAGTTTTGAAAAAAAGGTCTGGATATTATAAAATGTTAAATGGTATGTATAATGCAAAGATTGTGGCCATATGGCAGTACCTTTTATGTTTGCTAATAGTTTATTTTCACTGTATTCATCAATATTCACTTAAAAATCCATTAAATTTATAACACGGATCCCAGCACAACACATCCACCTCAACAATGATGAACGAACGAACCATAGAGAAAAAATAAACAATTGTGAAAAGAGTGCCATCTAGAGGAGTTTTTTGTCATACTCTATACGTCATACTGAGCCTACAACGCCATCTCTTTATATTGCTCAACCTCATTGTACATACATACAGGGTGCCCTGTTGGGACACCCTGTATATATAGATATTGTTGTCACAAGTTAATGGCCGGATCTCCACCAAACGATCCAATGCGATCCGATCGCCCGATCCAAGAAGTTTAGTATGTAAGATTCCTTGGATCGCGCGATCGGATCGCGTTGGATCGTCTGGTGGGGATCCGGCTATTAACTTCAATCTATAAAGATATAAGACATATTTGCGTTAACGTAGTTACACCACACAACAGTTATTACATTTATCAGCTAAATTTAAGTTCAATCTATTTATGTACCTACCTACATGCAACAATAAATAAAAAACAAATTATTATATAATTCTTTATTACCTAGCATATAACAATGTTTCAGTTCAGTTTTGTTCATGTCACTTGTAAAATAATATGCGAGTGGGTGTGTGTATTCCTTTCACCATGAAAACCAATTCATGTTTTGCTAGTTTATGTTTCCCAAGAGAAGCAAATCTTGTCACTTGTGGTGATAAAGTCATTTCGTCCAATAGTGCATCATTTATCCTCGCGAGGCAAATCTTTGACGACATTTATCAGTTTGGTACACATAGTATTTTAATCTTCAGCGGATATGAAGATGTCGATCGCTCTTTGCCAGTGCCGCCATTTCAGCTCGGTTCCCGTGGTACCACATGGAACCTGGATCCATATGGAATCTGTCAGGTCACAAGAATTTCATAAAAACACTTTTTGCGGATAAAGATGCTTTTTCTTGACACACCATGTTTATTTTTATTTGTAGGTATATACAATTTATAAATAACGATATACCGAGAGTATAGGCTTTTATTACAAAAATGTTATTTGCGAGACATTGTAAGACAACTGAACTGACACTGACACGCAATTTCTTCATAAAAGCCATAGATCATGACAATGTTAACATTCAAATACTACTTATCTATGTGTCTTGTTATTGTTCTATGGTCTTGTTGATAACGCCATCTTACATATTTTTTGGTAGTAAGAGTAATATAAAGAGATGGCACTACCTTCTACTAAAAGTTCAGCCATTAAGGCACTGACCCCCCCCTGGAACGAACTCACACAACAAAATTGACACATGACATGATGTCATTGATTGACACTGACATTTCAGTTTTGACAGTTGCAACGGATGTGTTGTCACGTTATTGGGTCAGAATAATAACCTCTCGTTTACTCTCCCCATGATCAACATCACCACACAAAAGCGAAATAACTAAAAATAGATTTCGTTCGCCTGGCATTATAAATAATTTATTTTATTTATTTATAAACGCTTTATTGTACACAAACAAACAATATACAAAACAGATTACAAATTTAAAACATATAGGACGTATACAAAGGCGGGCTTATTGCCAAAAAGCAATTTCTTCCAGCCAACCTACGACTGGGTGAAAGAGAAATAGAAAATTAAATCTTTTAACTAATTTGAAGTAGGTACAATTAACAAAAATAATAAAACCTAACTATTATTAAAGTAAACATGAAACAAAACTACAAATATAAATATAAATAATATCATAAAAAATTATAAATATAAAATAGAACTGCATACATATATACTTTAAATTATATATTATATATATTATAAAATATATATATATATATAGTGCCACAATCTTATCTGTTCCGGTGGCGACGTCGCTGTCATTGAATCCAGTGATGCCATCGATTAAATTTTGCCTATTTCTGGTTTAAACGACAACTCATTTCTGCCATTACCTATTTTTATAATTAGGTACATTCATAAGTATAGATAAATCAAAATATAGGGTCGATAGTAAATGAAAGAGGATATAATATATCAAACGACATTTGTTGTATAAAAAAATTGTCCACGGCAAACAGAAACAAAATTAGTTCTGATTATGTTCTGATATAAGACATTAATTATCTGTGGGTCGTGGGAATAACGAGATAGAAAACTATTGTACTTAATTATTATTTATTTATTTATGAACACTTTATTTTTTTCATTTTCTTAAGTAACAAGAAACAAGAGCATAAAATTCAAAGAAATTCAGACAATGTACAAAGGCTAATTGCCAAAAATCCATTTCTTCCAGCCAACCCTTGATACTCGTAGTGGAAGAAGAAGATGTCATTAATCATCATTATTTCGTCTAAAATCGCTGCAGGTGCGAGAAATTCTTCTTGGTATACTGCCTAAGGTATAGGTACGCAGCTTCACTCACACCTGTAATCAAAGAAAAATAAAGATTATATACTTTCATCACGACCCATCCCGTCCCCACTGCTGGGGTACGGGTCTCTCGGGAAAATATTAATAAAATTACATGTAAGTATATGGGTAAAATTATTCGTCATATTTGGCAACACTAACCTGTAGCCGCTGCAACTCGTTCTTCCAATTTTTCTAACGGAATTAAAGGCGCCTGAATACGTTATTCTTCCTGCATAAAAGCCAATATATCTAGTATTACTTTTCTTGCATCACTTTTCAGCGCTTTTGGCATTATTACACCCAGAAAATCACAAAACAAATTAAATAACGTAGCGTCAGCCTCTTCGCAGAAATTGACAACTCAAATAACGCACAGAGTATGAAAGGACGTTTGACAATGACGTCTCGTTAGTACACATTTTGACCACCGGAACAGATAAGATTGTGGCACTATACATATATTATTTTATCTGCCAACCTAACGATTCAAAATAGTGATTCTTCACATTTTTTTTAAAAGTTGCTAGCGATGGTGACTGTCGCACGCTCTCTGGCAAGGAGTTCCACAGACACGCTGCCTTCATAGCGAAAGAATCGCTATATGAGGCGGAATGGACAACATTTCATTTTTTTACCCTATATTTTTATTAGCTATTCGGAAAATTTATAGAAAATTAGAGGACCCGTATTTTTTTATTTTGTATATACATTAATTTTTGCATGTTATTTTTAACTTTAAAGCACAGGGGTATAATCGTGACAGTTCTGACATTGCGAAAAAGAGACGCTTAGCTACATTAAGCGTAAGAAAGAAACGTTAAGCTGCAAATGTTTTTTGTCCTTTTTGCTGTGGCGCCTGTTTACGTCAGTTATCTGTGCCAAACAATGAAACAAATGAAAAATCTGTGCCAAACAAAGGCTGACAGTTACAACAAAATTTTCTAAATGCTATTTATTTTTGATTTGCTAGTGATTTGTGGGTGTTTATTAAGTTTATTAGACTATTATCATCACTTAACGAGTGTGTGACATGGGTAGGTGGATTTTGTTCGGTTGTATAGAGCATATTGAACGAAAACACGATGGAATGATGGATGAGATATATTTTCACATGTAAGTAGATACTATCAAGTTTAACAAGCTTTCATTCATCATAGTACTATCTATTGGCTCGATTTTAATATAAAACCATACTAATTTTAATACTGTAGGGTCTTTTAGTATCAGTTTTAAGTAAAAATTACGAGGTACCATATCATAACAAATCACATGGTGTTGCAAGTTATTGAAAATTTATTTTACCCACAAATATTATAGTATGCAAAGAAAATACTAGAAATTGTAACGGACTCGGGTTGGGTTTACAAATGGGGCGCACGAATTCGGTTTTTGTGAAGATTGTATTTTGTAGAAGTCATTCTCCTCTTTCAAATGAGGTGCCTCTCATTGTGAGGAAACGTTCGTTTCGTTTTTTTCTTCTATGTGTGATTTCTTCTGTATAATATAAAGTTTATTGTATTGATACGAAATGCGTGTTTCCTTTAAAAAAAACCCCATCACATATTTGGCCCACGATTATAATGCTCATGCTCATCCATTTATCTCTGCTTCATAGGTTTCCGACAGAAAAAAAAATATCAAGAAAATGGATAGACATTACCGGTCGCACAAATTGGGAACCAAAGAAACATACAAAAATTGTGTTCGACACATTTTGAAGAGGATTGTTTCGATTGGACGAAGACAATGAATCATACAATCCACTCAGTTTGTGTATATTAAATAATTATATTGAAATTAAATAAGTATGAGTAAAGTTTTTTTTCTTATATCGTCGGTTGACAGGAAAAACTCACTAAGGCTGATTTTTCAATATTCAGATAAATGTTATCTGGGTAATACAAACATTGAGAAACATTGAGACGCAACAGCATCAAAATTATTTCCCAGCAAAACTTTTATCTGGCTATTGAAAAATTAGCCTTTAGTGTCTTTTTCCTATCAACCGACGATATACTCAAGTTTTGTTTTTGTTATTATGATAAGTTAAATTTCCCCATATTTAGGTTTAATTTTTTTGTCGGCAACATCTATGGTTTGAGTGAGAAAGAGAATAGTGCACACGGCGATTGCCAGTCTAGAGGTAGTAGGTCTATGCTTTAAAGTTAATTATTTTAAAACCGGAAGTATCGTCACATATTAGGTTCAATTTTTAATTTTGTCTATTGCCTTAGTCTCGAAAAAAAACATAAATGACACTGACAAGTGACATTGAAACTTTGTTTACATGCCAACCAATAAATGGGTCATTTTCAAATGACATTGATGATACAAAGTACTTATCATGTAAAAAAATAACCAGAACCATTTTTCAGAAGCATTTTTTCAGCTGTGTAGGCGGTGGCATGCTCCGGGACATATTATATAGAGGTCATCTCTTAATACGTACTAACCATTATATATAATAAATAAACAAATAGTCAGAAAGTGTCAGAACAGAATTTATGAAAATGACCCAAATAAACAAAAACTTCACGATAAAACGTCAACGTCAATCAAAAATGAAAGTGACAGTTACTTTGTTTTTAAATCTAAAGGCTTTGATCATCAAAATGCATCGCACCTGATGCATGACGTCATCAGCACTTTTTTACTATTTCATGATTTTCTCGAAAATGATACATCCAAAAAATCCAAAATATTTTTTTTGTGGCCTTTAGAGCTAAATCTCGAAATGGTTTTCGATTTATAGCAGCTTTAGTTTTTTGAAATGTTGTCCATTATGAACAGGAATGCTCAACAATAAAATGTGGTGGAATATAAACCACCTTCAAAGAGTTTGTCTAAAAATAAAATAATGAACTGACCACAGACTAAATAATACTGAAATACTCTGGCTGACGTCTGATATATTACTTACTCTGTGGTCTGACGTAAAAGCGCGAAAAGATAAGACATTAGAAACTTATAAAGAATACGAATTATATAAACTTTATCTACATCAATACTTTGAGCATTTGTGTAAATAAACTACAATGAAAAGAATTCCATCCAACTTCCTTCCCGCTCCAGCTTGCTGCCGCTATGGTAGGTAACGTAGTCAAATAATTTGTTTTTATGTTCTTTGCTTTGACCGTTTTGTGTAAGTACTTAGATAGCAGGTACCGTTACGCATGAATGGTGCCTAGTCTAGGGTATATGTAAGTAGTTTAATATGAAACTCAATGACCTATGCTTATATGGCTACAACGATATTTGGTTTTTGTTTTGTTCTTTTGTGTAGAAAAGTCCATAAGTGCCTAGCTATATTTAATACCCGCCGAGACCAGCCACAGCCAGATAGATGTGCCTACTTACTCACTGCTAAAGTCAGATACATACTTAGATACAGTTTAATAAGTTGTTAGTTCATTGTTGTGCAGTAGGTATACAATGTGTGATGTTTTGTTGGTAATGTGGTGTAAATGTCCCTAAACCACTGTCACCATATCACATACTGATTCGTAGCTATGTGGTGGTCTATCTTTTCAACCATTTTGGTGAAGTAGGAAGTGGGAAACTTTTAGTAAAATACATTTAAATAGGTACCAAAATAGGGTAAGTATATTTTCTTCATAAACTAGTACTAGTATCTCAACTCTTCATAAACTCTTATCATTTTGTACAATTTTTTATTTTAAAGCGTTAATCTTAATCTACTGATACCTACATCGTTATTTAAATTAATTTTATTACAATTAAAATCTAAATAAATGATATCTTAAACAGTAAAGTGATGTAAGTAAATAAACTGTGATAATAACTTTATTTTAAACTATTTATGAGTATGTAAAAGTAAAAAAAAATATGACCAACTCTTACATTGTATTCAAATATGGACGGATACTATGTGTATAGTTCTAATAAAAGTAAGTATATTTAATTTCGGTTTAAAAAAAACATGGTAAAAAGAATAAACATGTAAATAATTCTTACTACCCAATGGGTACAAAGATTGTGGAATGTGAAAGTTAAAATACTTTATTGTTGGCAGTAATTATTAATACATTTAAGAAACACTTTCAATGTCAAATCCATAGGATTTATTTGCTAAAGGCACACTAATATTATAGGCACTTACTTTAGTTTCCATTTTCGTTAAACAACTTAAACTGACAACTCTTTATGCTTAATTATACAGAAATATGGAAGATACCATGGTTTTACTTACTAGATGGATTTAAGTAACAGTGGCTTTCAGAGAAAATTTAAGTTCTATTCTAATTTGTTATACATAGATAAAAGGTTGCAACTCTAAAACTGAGATCGTGCATTTTCTGGTAATCATTAAGGCTAATTATTTAATATTAATACCATTGAATTAATTCAATACAGTTCTTCGCATAGTATGCACACTAACATATAAAAATGCTCTATGATCTTTAAACCTACTACACATTCCCGCGCAATTTATTTCAGTCTTTTGATATGTTACTTCACAATCATAATCATTCAGCTTAACTATCTTTCGCATTAATTTCATAAGTATTTTTCGCTAGTTACATCACATCGCAGTCTCTAACGGTTGACTGTAAGACCTACTCGCTTCGGTTATCGGTAATGATTCGGATTCGGTGTCGTCAAAATCGAAATTAGTTTCGAGCAAGTTTTCCGACTTGGATTTGCTCTTGGACATTCCCGGGATAGGGGACGAGTCGTCGAATTCTCTGGAGAGGTTGTGTGGACTCGAGTCGTAACTGGGGATAGGTTCCGGGGACGAATCATAGGTGTTCGAATAGATCGGCGGGTGCGGTGGACTGGGCAGGTTGTCTTCGTAGTACTGTTGTTGATCTGAAAGTAAATATCTAGTGTAAATACGGTCACTTATTATGTCCGCGAGTCCTAGGCAGTTAGACCAAGACTCAACAAACCTGGCACGAAACGATGCTCATATAAAAACAATATTTGACAATGACGATAGCCAGATATTGAACTTACCAACAATATTCCTTCGTTGGCCGAAAGTGGTTTGTGGGGTAGACCCAGCCGGCAGAGGCTCAGGTATCTTGGACCGCAGTTCCATCAGGAACGACAGTTTTGGCTGCCCACCATGATTCGGGGCTCCGTATGGACCGTATATCTTTCCTTCCCTCTCTAACTCCTGTTTTAAAGCTAACGTGTCGTCCGATTTATTGAAATCTCTAAGCGGTAACGTGTCTGATGTGAAGTATTGGTCACTGGAAGGTGACAGTGTATCGTCATCGCGCGGGGACTGCAGGCCACCCGGGTGGTGAATTATTGGGATCTCTTCTGCCATCACGGTGTTCATCGATTGAGCTCCACTCACTTGCTCTGAGTTATCTTTGTAACCCTCGTTTCTGTAGGCTAAATTAAACGGCCTGTTATTGTTCTGAGGGACGGAGTATTCTGGTGGTGGCGGCTTCTTGCTGAAAGTGCTGTGTTTGAGCTGCATCACGTTAGCATTCGGGTTATGAGCCTCGTAGATGTCGAAGCTTTGCGTGTCCTCGAGTGAGGAGTTGAATTGGCTTTTCTCCATCGACTCCATGGAGGTGGTGGATGCCAGCATCTTCTTGTAGTCGGAGCCTTTGGTTAGGGTTTCCGTGGATCTGGTACTCTGCAATAATCATAAGCATAAATAAATACAAATATTCACTATGATGTTTGGTCATATACATATTATGCTAAAAAAAGTTAAAGTTACCATTTGTGCTAACTTGCGTCTGTAAGCTGTGTCTGGGAAACCGCCGTTGATGCTTCCTATAGACCGGACCGAATGGAGCGACTGTCGTATTGAATTTCTTCTTTCCAATCTTTGGAGATGTCTGAAATGAGAAATTATAGTTCGATAACTCGTATATCAATACCATACCTACGTAGACTGTGTGTCATATTGAAGAATAATTTATATTTACCTATGCTTTGACTTTGAATACCAGCAAATGACTGCAGCACCAACCAATACCACAGTCGCTGCCAATAATCCGATGAACCCGACGGCTAGCATGTCTCCACTCCACGATAAAGGATCGATCGTTATTATTGGGTCTGAAAATAAGAGTTAGTTAGTTAATATATTTCATATTTAACCATTTCTTCAAAAGTAGCAGACAAGTAACTAGAGTTTAGTTAAGGCAACGAATGTTAACCGAACTTACCAATTTCACAAATGAATGCGTTCTTTTCATTACAATCAGTGATCTCTATATTGCTGAAAGCAAATGACGTGCACTGCGTGACGTAATCAATATGGTTGACCCACACACGGTCGCCGTTTTGGAACCACTGGTTTTGCTTCTGTATGAAGTCGTAGAGAGCCGCGTAGTTTCCACTCACGTATGGCATTGATGCGTTATCCGACTGGAATGTACGAAATAAATATATTTTTAATTAATAAATTATTATTACGTAAATGTTACCAAATCATTTCAATAAAATTATGATTAAGAGGTTTACCCTTTTACAAGCAGTTGCTGAAATATTGCCACCTTCTTTGGAACTCTATGCCATGGAGTTAAGTTGAATATAAAATTAAATATTTCAACTTTTTAGCCTTATAAAGGGTCAACATATAACTATTATATATATGCAATATGTATAACTATCAGTTTTATGAATGAAGACCAGAATATTATAACTCGAATAAAACTCACCAAACAAAATTGTCTAGCTTCATCGTACGTCATAGGCGCTCCGATATACATATAGCAAGTTCCCGACACAGAGTCCCATCCAGGAGGGCACTTCCCACCTCCTAGCACCGTGTGATTGTTCATGTAATACGGGCGGTGGTCCACTTCTAACAACATGGGGTTATCAGACTGGTCTCGTATGCGACCGGCCACGGCCAAGCTTTCGTTGTAACTCCAGAAGTTGTGTTTGGCATCGATCCGTGTACGCCATAGGTCCAATGAGCTAAAAGATTTACGAAGTAAATTAATGTAGGCTTTTAACTACCACATTATTTTTTTATCTTGTCTAACTAATGAGTAATAATGTTGCTGATGATACTCTCCAAACTTATGGTTTAAATAGTGACGTCAGGAATATTTATACACCTAATTTTTTTCTAGTATTGTTATAGGTAAGATATGGTGATACACAACAAGCACAAAAACAAATCATGAACAAGTAGGTAGGTACAATGTAATAAACAATCTACAACTACTGGATTCGAAACCTGCGTTTACGTTGCGTATCGTCAACTGTCACTGTCAAAATGTCGATTTGAAAATAGTATCGCATCCAGTCAACCTTAAAACTAGAAACGTATAGCTTACTTGATTAATGCAAAGCAGTGCAGTGCTGTTAGTTAAGCCTGAATTAAAATATGTTAAAACAAGTTTTAATACAATTTATTAATACTTATTCCTAATATCTAACATACATACTACCTATTTTTACTATTATTATCGGTGATATTTGTGAATTTGTTATTGGATAATGAAAATGATTTCCTTGATGGTCTTATAAATAACTCACCTCACTATATTGGGATTATAGTCAACAAAGCTATATTCCGGGTAGCCATGCAAGAGAACATGCAAACAGATTAATACATTTCTTATTATATTAGCAATTTCATATTAGTAAAGCCATTATTAAACTTTTTTAAATTTCACTTAATAAAATAGGTACTTGTAACTAATATTTCAAAGTATATTTTCAGATCTCCATAATGTTAAACATAGTCGCTATTGATAAACGATAACATTATTAATATTATACTTAATCCAAATAGATATAAACTAATAGTACTTACATGGAACGGTTGACAGTGATCATCTCGTAATCATTATCAGGGTTGAAGAATATATTATCCACGTAGTGTTGCCCGGCAGTGCCGGCGACTATTGTTGCTCGGCCTTCTCTATCAAGAGCGTGGTTTCTGTAAAACAATTATTGGATAATAAGTTTTTGCTGTTTATATTTGGTAAGATTATTAATCTTGAAAGTGAGCTCAGTCGTGTATCTCGTCAAGTTACTGTCTTACTTCAGTTACAAGTTACAAGGAAGGTTCAACTATCAAACAACATAATTTCATTAAATATTTACCTGTAAAATCCATTGTGCGAAGTAGTCTGATAAATCGGCAGGCGCACTTTATGGAATCCAGATACTTCCAAAATTCTCATACCGGTGTTATCGTGGACGTAGTTATAAGTAAAATTAGACACAACTTGTCTTAAAACAATTACGTCTTTGAACATAACTTTGTTCCTTGTGAAATAGTTCCTGTAAATTGTTACTTCTTGATAAGGCGATGATTGACGTCCTGAAAGCAAAAATGAAGAATTATTTTTATTTATTGTATGTTTTTTTTCACTGGTTACACATTAATTGGCGGTTAAGCCAGCGTTTTGAATTAAAAAAAAACATTACCTTCTACTTTTAAACACGGCAAATCATGATTTTCGTAAAACAGATTATTGTGAATCCATCCTCGAAGTGAGGTAGCCGATCCACGAGAGTCTGCTCTTACTGCGAGGCCACCAACGTTGTTTCGCACCAAGTTGTTCTGTAAAAGTCGAGTAGAAGAAATAAGCACTTTTCTTTATTTATTATGTTAACTCGGACAGAGACGAACAGTTTAACATTTACATTATGTGTATGGATGAAAATCTTACCCGAAAAACTAAAGTTTGAGTATTTTGTACATCAATTTTCACAGCTGATTGGCAAGATGTAAAGTTGCCATAAAGTTTAAGACAGTTATCAATAAACTCATTTCTAGCTATTGAGACCAGTGGGTTGACTTCGCCAACAGAACTGTATGAGATGGCTCCATCCCGGTTCTTTGTGAATACACTGTTTGTAATATTATGTTGAACATCTCGATCTGTAACACGATAAGTAATGTTAAATCATATCCAGCAATCATGGTTGAGAAGAATTAATTGTTTAAATATGAATTTAACTTACTAAATGCTATTGCTGATATAGGAAGGGTCACAATTTCTGCAATGAACCCATGTACAGATGAGGCACCATTAGCAAATAACTTTACACTTAAACTTGATCCTTCAGTTTTAAAAAGCCTTTTCTCATCAGGAGATCCGTTTTCTATGTAACCAATCTGTGGTGCTGTTATATTATAAATATCACCATCGTATAAAGTTAGAGAGTCGCGTTTTCCGTAGTTGACAGTGTGATTGAATAAGTTGAATTGCAACAGTCTAAATCCAAAAGGCTTTACTCTGTACATACTCTTAAATATTTTCACACAATTCACTGGGTTATTATCGTATTTATAGTAAAGTAGGACTCTTTCTTCGATGGTAATTACTTTGCTACTATCACATATATCAATTAGTGAAAACAAGTGATACGGAAGGTTCAGATCTTTTAATGGTGTAAAACTGGACTCTTCTGATTCTCTACCTTCTCCAGTTAGCGATATAGCATTAATACCTTCTCCTAGCACATCATTCACTGTATTGAACATAACATTCATTGTATCCGTTGGAGAAACCATATTGATCCCATGGTATGCACAGTTTGAGATGTTGACATTCTGTATCCTAGGGTTCTTAACAATACTTTGAACAGCTGGTGATTTCTCGTTGTGCAATATTCCAGCGCCCATTATATGCACATGTTCTAAAGCACTTTCAACTTTTTTCATTGTGTCGTGTGTGTGGTGATCATGTATTCGATGCTCGTATAATGAGTACTCAAACTCTGGGTTAGCAAATCTGATGCCTCCCCAGTATTGCAAAGGCTCTTCAAGATTTCTCATACCGCAATGAATAAACACGTATTCGGAATCCCACTTACATTCATGTCTGTGACCATATAGCTGTCCATTTAGTCTGATAGGGCAGTCTTCATACCGCTCTTCAGTTCCCACACATTGTAATTGTTCAGGCCAAGACCATATTCGTGACAGTGAATTACTATGATATTCTACACGTCGATCATGGGCAAAGAAGGCATTTATCGGATCAAAACCTAATTCGCGACATACGACTTGAGCGTTTCTTTCGGTAAATCTACTGTCACACATAGGTACCCATTGAAGAGTTGTTTTATTGTAATACTCTAAAAATCCTTCATTCTTCCGGTCAATCACATTGTCATTGACAGAACAGTTTCTTCCAGTACACAGCCTTATAGATTCTTGTACTTGTAATGATTCTAATTGCCTTCGATGTTTGTGATGACTTGAAGAGTATTGACCAACTTCTCTTTTCTCTAATCGATTATCTTCAATATTTGTTGTACCGATTGGTCTCATTACTATCGGTAGTGAACTATGCCCAATCGCATTCATTGTACCCATGACAAGTATGCCGACATTCGGTGCAAATTCTAGTATGACTCCTGGGTGTATTGTCAAAGTTACATCCGGCATCACGGTTATATCAGCTTTTACTATGTACGGGGCCAGCCGGCCTTCCAAAATGAAATCTTGTGTTAGACGACCACCTAATTCATTCACATCCATTACTGTGGCTTGGCTAAACGTTACTGAAAGACTAGAATCAAAAGAGTCTTCAAGTAAATACGGCAGATATGTAGCGACGGCGTGGTTGTTCCAATCATCAAAATCAAATATTTGGTTCTTAATATCACGTTCTTGTGCACTTCCCCACCAGTTCTCAGTGACGTCGAGTAGATTATTAATCTTCGCTGTTTTAATGCCAGCAAGAAGTGTATATTGTAGAGCATTATTTCCAAATAAATTTCTACTAACTTTGACTTTTTGTATTCCTTTGAAGCCTATTACGTATGTTGGATCCGATGTTTTGATCAAAGCTCCACGCATAGCAATGGTCATAAATTTATTCTGCTTCACTTGGTTGTAGATAAATACCGCATAAACAAGGCCCATTATTTCGCTTTGACTGTCCATGTGAAATTGAACCATGTATTGTCCATTATTTCTTTCAATTAAATTAGCATCCACCTTAATCTTCTTTTCCATACCACGAATGGAAATTAATCCAGTTTTACACAAGTTATCCGTAAAAATATTCTTTGTGATGTTTACTTCGGCAAAGTGACCATCAATGATGAATGCAAAATTTTGGTTACTGCGCCAAGTGTTATTGTGCATAAAAACTGAATGAGTAAAGTTTTCATTGTATTGCCAGACATATGGAAGACTTATGTCGAAGCCACCGTTTCTATTTCTTTCAATTGTGTTATCTTGCAGAATATAATGGTACAAGTTATTAGAACTCCTTAAATCTCTTGCAAAATGGTACACTCCCCTTCCATTATCCGTTATCAGTGTGTTATTTATCATTATTGTTATTTCAGTTATGTTGCTATCATGTATGTCCCAGAATGGTGTATTGACGTACACTGCTTCTTCCAAATTATGAGCTATCTCGCAATTAAATATTTTAATACTTTCGTTTGCTTTCCTTAAAAAGTGGTCACCAATTTCATTAAGATATCTATTGTAGTATAAAGCTTTGATACCTTTAGTGTTTCCTTTTATCTTAGAATTCACAATTTGTAAAGTGGGAACTGGACCTTTCACGATTCTGTTTCGTAAGTTTTGTACTGGTGCTACAATGGAGCTGACTACTAATACTACGCCTCCCAGCGCTACATTCCCGCTCTCGTATGTCAAAACTACTCCAAAACTGTTACTTGTAGTTGGGAACGTTGATAAATCACGATCTAGGCACCATTTAGTACTAGCTTCATTGATATTTTGTGAATCGTAAATGCAAATACTTTCAGTTGAAAAGTTGTGAATAGGATTAAGTAGCTGTAGACCGAGTACGTAACCAGGATTACACTTTATATTGTAGGTTTTCTGTAACTTTGCTCCGTAATGCTTTGTAAATATTATATGCCTTGTTTCTCCATTTACTAAGCTGATATCAGTCTCATACTCTGGCAGCATAATGGGATGGTAATTAGACTCATCCATATTCAGTCCAGATTCTAGATTGAACCAGCCAGCTATTTCTCTTTGTTGCTGACCCGTAATGTGAGGGTTATGCGATATACCTGCTATGTTATTATTTTCTATCACAGATCCATATACTTTTAGTCCTAGTTGTTTAAAACTTATTCCACTTCCTTTGTTATTACTGAATTCAGAATTCCTTACAGTGTTGACTGCATCCGAGCCATACAAATCTGAATATATGATACCTAAACCATCATGGTAATTATTGGCTATTTTAACGCTTTCTAAACTGTGTCGCGCAAAGTCAATTTGAAGGGCGGGCTTAAACAAATTTGATGAATAATCTAGAAGTCCAGCTTTTTCTATGTTCACATATTGTAAATCAGCTCTTTCGGCGATTGCACTAAATCGCATTCCAGCCCAACTAGTTTCGTAGCACCGTATACCAACATCATTCTCATGAGTACAGGAATTCTCAAAGTTCTCCATTGTCTCAGCCTTACATTTTGTTATATCATTGTCAAACTCAGTGCATTCTACATTCGATAGAATAATATCTTCAGTCATACCTGCGTATGGAATTTCATTGGGTTCTAAAAACCAGTCGTTAGGATTCAATGCGAGTCCCAATTGATTGCAAACTAACGCAGCATTAGTTATACTCCATCGGTAATTACATACTGTTCCCCATTTCTCATTAACCCTTACTTGTAATCTTCCTTCATGTGGAGTTCTGCCACCCAGCAGTCTTATCGGAACAATAGGCTCTATGTATCCAGGTGTAGTAGGTTCATAATTTTCTGTATCAGTTTCGTAAATGCTCTCATTGGCCATGACTACCTCTTCTTTTAGTGTGAATGTGATGTCGTTAGGTCGTTTACCTCTTGCATCTAGTTTTCCTGCTACCATTATGCCGATAGCAGGAGGAAACTTTAATGTAACACCAGACTGTAAAACAAGTTTTCCTCCAGGACGTATATTTATATCCTTATCTACGTCATATTCTCCTTGTCGTAATATTTCTGTGCCATCTACTTCACCACCCACTACAAATGTTCCAGGTACATTAAATTGAGGTACGTATAATGAATTATAATTAATCTGTGTAGCACCCGGATTGCTACTATGTAATAAATAAGGCATATAAATTATTTTAGCTAAGTTATATCTGTCTTTTCTGTGGAAAAGCCTTTTATACACTTTTTCTTCATCGCCGAATCCCAACCAATTGAAAGTGCAATTAAGTATTTTACTTTGATCTTCCACGTGCGATCCTATTTCATACTGAGCATCGGGATTGTTTATAATATTTCGGAAGACATCTACGTTGCTGGATGATAGGACAACTGTTGCTGCAACTCTGCTTCTTGGCGTCAGTCGAGACGATACACCTTCTAGTGGCTCAAATGGTTCTCGAATTTTATTGTCTCGCAGGAAATTTCTCGAAAACAGTATATACTGTAGATCACTGTATGGTGATAAACCCAAATTCACAACAAATGGCCCCTTGTTTCCGTAGAAATGGTTATGTTGAATGTTAAACTTGGCGGGTAAAATTTCAAATTCTTCCCAATATTTTTCTTTTATTCTATTTGTTATCAACATTGCTCCATATTCTCCTTGCTCGAAGTAATTGTATTCAATTTTACCCAGAACGTTTAGAGCTGGCTGTATTTTTATTGGCACTTTTATATTTTGATAAAACCTATTGTGTCCAATTTGTAAATTAAGTATTTTTGAAGGTGCATTAAAATTCCAACATGTTCCAATGTCAATAGTGCTATCATAACTGGTGTTGAACCAATTGCCCGTTATGTTCACCCAACTGTCACCACAGTAATTTCCATGTAGGATTCCGACTTCTAAATTCTTGAATATTTCTGAATACTCCACGGCTGTAGTTTGATTGATTAAAATGTATTCAGTCTCTTTTGTATTGTTAATCCAAACTGCTATACCATAACCTTGGTTTGAGCTAATTATACTTCTTGATATATTTCGGCTACCTCCTGTTACGGTAATGTTGATTCCATCGCCTTGATTGAATGATATTCTACTTTCAGTCACATTTACATCTCCTGCACCATTAAGTACTTGCAATCCCGCAACGTGGTTGTTATTCGATATTGAAGTGCGATGAACGTGAATTTGCGACCGTAAATTCTCTATGACAACACCTCTGCCATTGTTATCGGATATAATTGTGTCTGTTATATTCAAGTCATAGGTCTTGCTAACACCTGATGTTAATCGCAAGAACCCTGTTATATCGGCGCGCGTATTTGCATGGAACCGAACATACATTCTATTTCTAGATGAAGTTACACTTTGGGGACGAGTGTGATTTCTTATGCTGAATGACATCAATAGTTTATCATTTGTGGTGAGTCCATCGTAGATAAAGATTTCTGCTGAATCGTTTCGATTTGTCAATATTTTCATGAAACTGAGTGTTAAAACATGGTCTTGCCTTGTGTAAAACTTTTGGTTACAATCTCTCTCCATATTAGAGTATCTTGACTGCTCAATAGACATTTGTATCGGAAACGTTTGGCTCGGAGTTGAGGCTAATGTGCACAAGTCAAAGACCTCACTGCGGTCAAATCTCTCATCAATGTTTAACTCATGAACAACATATTTTACTCCATCACCGCCATTATCATGGATCAAACAGTTTTCTATTTTCGTCATACCGTAGGAAGAATTCACATAAATTCCGTAACCTCTATTGTTTTGGATGGTACAGTTATTAATGATCATGGGCGCATTAGGCAGTGTTACGTTTATGGCATTGAACGCCGAGTTGGTTATCTCTAAGTCCTCCATGATAGGCGGTACGCCGATAACATCTAGCGCACTCGTCGCGTTATTGTCCCTTCCTAACCCCGCGTTCTTTATCTTCACGTGCATTAATTTGGAGGTAGATGTAGGTACATAAAGCGTGTTGACGGCAGTGAGAATGCGTTCAAAAACGGCATTTTCAAATCGGAGCCCTCTCCAGTGGCGACCTGAGTTTGTTAACTCATTATTATCGTGATGCGGAAGACATTGTATTGCTAGATCGGGATGGTAATCACAAACGCCTGAGCCCAGCTGTCTTGAGTTCCAGTCGCATTGAAATAAATCGTACTCGGTTCCTTTACACTTGGGTTCCTCGTATAAAAGACGCGCGTGTCTTCCGGGTTGACGATCAATCCAGTTGTAGAAAGACCCGCCCATAAAACCTAACTGTCTGCAAGCCGTCTCCATGTCGTGAAGAGTCCAGCTGAAAAACAGAAAATAGTTATGATTAGGTAAGTAAGTACTTAATTTAATAGTAAAGTAAGAATTCACTGATTTATAATACCTAAACTGAAGTTAAATAAATGATAAAAGTTCTATCTTCTCTTTAAATAGCGTCAATTTATATGGATTATTAAATTTTATATGAGATTGCCCTAAAAACTTACTTCCTCGAATTGGTACACACTGAGCGCCATTGTCCTCTGTGAAGCAATTGCACTCGGCCCGCCAAAATGGATGGACCATCCACCAGCCTGATATCCGGAATAGGCTTCACGGATTTTATAGGCTCTTCTGTGCTCGTGAAAGTGATTTCTCTTTGTCGATCCCCCTGTAACAAAAAACGACGTTTTAGCACATAGTGACGCAATGTTAATGATAATGCACTGCGATCCAAGTGAAATTTACGCATTTATACGTGACATAAAGCGGCGCGGCGCTCAGTCTATTCTCTAAATTGCTATTGTTGTGTCTTTCACAAGAATCTCGATAAATCCATTTTAGAGAGTTTCTGTTTAGTTGGTACATTAGTATCATCGCAAAAATACCGAATGCTCCGACTTTGATTGACCAAAGTGACTTAAAAGTTTCGATACTGACCTTCTAAAAGGTTATTTTAGAAAAATTTAAATATTATGCGCATAATTTAGTAAGCGGCATATACCGACACGCTAATACGCCCTTGCACTTCACACACACGGAACACGGTGTTATCAACATCCGGTCCCTTTATGCATCCCTAGTCCCGTCCCCATTCATCGCAGCTCATGGTCTAATGCTCCCGGCCGCGCTGGAATCGATGGAATGTGTTTTGTATTCGAGAAAGTATAAAAGAATGCTGAATGAAAGAGGAAATACAACTATAATATGTTAAAATATGCAATAATCGGATCACGGATACTATATTTGGATAAAAATTGCTTTCAGCTTCCCAACGATCTTCATAACCACATAAATCTATCATAGTTTTCCTAGACCATTACAATAGAAATAAATAAATACATCCTGATGATCCTATGTTTTAAGTTTAACTAACGAGAGCTAACACTTCGAACTTTGTACCCTCCTTATTTACAGAGCAATAGCTCATAAATATAGTTATGATGTAAAACTCAGTCATCGACAAAATCTATAATTGTTAAGTTTTTCATATATAAGTACCTAGCTAAGTGATATTTATTTTGCTGGCTTAGCCGATTCAATCGATTATTGCGGTGAGTGACGGACGATTCACCAAGGCAGAGTCTTCCATGTTTTCCGGTGTACGAAGAATGTGTGATTCTCCACGCACGCACTGTAGAATTCTAAGTAGGTACCGACATAAACATAAGTTTGGCCGTGGCCATGACAGGTGGATGAATTGAAGCGTGTGATCGTTGGGGCTGCCTCAAACGGCCGTTGGTAATTTGGTATGTGGTCGGATATTATAAATATAGTATCATTGTGGGCTCCGTTTGTTTTTAACGACATTAGGTATAACTTTATAATTGTTTTAAAATAACGACCGAATACCTACTTGACAACTTAAGTATGATTAGCCTAAGGAAATACCATCGAAAAGGAAATCATTCACACCTGACTAAACAATGAGAGCAATCTCCGGCGATTTCTCTACAATGAAATTCCTTTTAACGAGATAGCACGCTGTAGGTCCCAAAGTTCCTAGGTACCTACGTTATTGTTTGTAAAAAACGGTAATAGTAGGTACCCTACTGGGTGGCCATACTGGGCATAAGCCAGAGTACGTGTAAACTGTACTTACATTGTATTCATGCTGTATAAAATTGCAAACGTTTGGTCGTTATTTGGCAACTTTGTTTTGTTTTGTTTTATTTTAAACAAAAAGTCCCATTCAATACAACTTCCAGGAAGTCAGTACTTGTTCCGTTGACAATTATATTGTGCCATTTTCTGATGAAATGAGTATCGAACTAACCTAAATATTTGTAGCATTTTATTACAAAACGGTTATTTATAAACAAATTATTATTTCGTTACTATCGACTTTGTTCATTATTGATGCACTTCGTTTCTACCACTCAAAAGGATCACGAGCTCACGAACAGGAGTTCGTTAGTTTTCTATATTGCAAGTCGTGACACAGCGACTCCGGGTGAACAACCTCATCAAATCAGATTCTGCATTATGGCATCGCTCTATCAGTAGTTTTAGTGCATCAAAGAACTTATCAAGATGGTGCATATGCGTAGCCAAACTTTTAGTGTTATAAAGGTCATAGTAGTAAAAGGTACTATACCGTTGGTTACATCCGTTACGCCCTATCATGTGGGTAGACCTACCAACCTAAACTCATACTAAACGTGATGTATTTACAACTCCATAATTTAGTGAAAGAACGATTAGGTGGTCGAATTGGTCGCAGTGTAAGTACCTGTATTAACCAGTACGGTACCAGATTGTGATCGTCGCGCTCTGATTGAGCCCCAGGCAGCGCCGGCGACCATGGTGGAAAAGCGTGACAATCTCCGTGCCATGGATTAGGGACGAAGAAATTATTTCAAGTCCACAATCCACAGACGCTTCACGTGAAAATTATCCCCATTAGTCTTGTTAGAGTACTTGGTGTCTGAGTTTCTACTAGTTGATTTCTATATCAGCAACAGCGATTGCCATAAGTAATTAACTATGAATGAAGATCTCTACACATTGTAGCTGTGTACGGTTCTACCTTTTTTGGCATAAGATTTTTTTGCCTAATCTCGTATTGCATAGTAACGTTTGGTCAAAGTCTCGTTACGCCGAAAATCGTATGGCATAAATCTCGTTTAGTAAAAAGTTATTTCGCATAACATTGTTTAGCCTAATAATGGTATGGCCAAATCTTGAATAGCCTAATAATGCTATGGCATACATACATACATACATCCATCCTGACATCCCTCAGCAGGGACAAAGGGCTTTGAGAAGATTTCTCCATCTGACTCGATCTTGGGCAGCGGCTGCGAGATCCTCCCACTCCATCCCCATAACCTTTGCCTCACTCTCCACAGAACGTCGCCAGGTTGTTTTAGGGCGGCCTCTTTTACGGCTTCCCGGTGGCTGCCAGGTGAGTATGCGCTTCGAAGGAGTTTCTCCAGGTCTTCTAAGGGTATGCCCCAGCCACCTCCATTTTCTAATGAGGATTTCTTGGTCGATAGGTTTCTGCTTGGTCAGTCTCCACAGTTCCGCGTTCGAAATGGTTCGTGGCCAGTAAATCCGCAGGATTCGCCTTAAGCATTTGTTGACAAATACTTGTAGCTTGCTGGATAGGTCTTTCCGAACGAACCATGTCTCGCAACCGTATAACAGGACTGACTTCACGTTAGACTCGAAAATCCTCACTTTTGTTCGCCGGGTGATGACGCTGGAGCTCCACACTGGTTTCAACTGGGCAAACGCGCCTCTTGCCTTGTTCAGACGACTCTCTATGTCCAAGTCTGTCCCACCTGTTGGATCTACTACTCCCCCTAGGTAAGTGAATTTGTTAACCCTTTCAACGTCGACGCCATTGATTTGGAGCGGCTGGTCATCAAGGGACCGAAGGCGCATCTCCTTGGTTTTCCCAATATTGATGCGAAGACCTTCTTTCGCCGCTTCCGTGGCAAGGTCGTTTGTTTTGGACTGAAGGTCAGCACGACTTGTAGAGAACAAGCACAGGTCGTCTGCAAAATCTATGTCTTCCAGGTGCTTATTCTCAGACCAGGGTAAGCCCCTTTGACATTTGCAAGTCACTCTACACATCACGTCGTCTAGAACAATAAGGAACAGAAGCGGAGACAGCAGACACCCTTGCTTAACACCTGAAGTCACTGGGATGGGATCAGTGAGACGGCCTTTATGCATCACTCTACAGGAGGACCCTTCATACAGACACTTGATGAGTCCGATGATCTTCTCCGGTATTCCTCTCTTCTTGAGTATGCGCCATATACTGGACCACTTCACTCGGTCAAATGCCTTCTCAAAGTCGACGAACAATGTGAAGATCTCACATTGCATTTCGTTGCATTGCTCGAGAATCATTCTGACAACGTTTAGTTGGTCTGTGCATGATCTGCCTGGTCTGAAACCACCCTGCTCTTCTCTCAAGTGTGTGTCTACTGCACCCGCCATCCGACTCAGCAGTATTTTGCACAGGATCTTCGAACACACCGGCAACAAGTTGATACCCCGCCAATTCGCACAACACGATAAATCGCCTTTCTTTGGTAGCTTCACTAAGACACCTTCTTTCCAGCTGTCCGGTACTTGTTCTTGTTCCCATATCGATGTCAGTAGCGGAAACAACACGTCTGCAGAAACTTCTGCATTGGCTTTCAGAGCATCGATAGGTATAGCGTCGATGCCAGGTGCTTTTCGGTTCTTTAGCGATTTTATTGCTGAAGCTATTTCAAGCCGTGTTGGAGGCTGGATATTTATGTCGAGACAGTATTGGTGACTGTTACTGTCTATATCCTCCTCTGCCACATCTGCGTGCGACGGTTGTGGAGCTTCAAAAACCTCGCTGAAGTGTTGCTGCCATCTTAGAAGCTGGTCTCCCAGTGTTACTAAGAGCTTACCGTCCTGGCTCTTTATGGGTCGGTCTTTACTGGGTTTTCGGCACAACTCTTTCCCTGCTCGGTACACTTCTCTGGTGTTCCCAGTCATGGCAGCTTTCTCTGCTCTACGAGCAATAGACTCAGCCCAGCGTCGCTTATCTTTTTTAAGGCTACGTTTGATGTCGGTTTCGCATAAGAAGTATTCGTAGGCTAGCGCTTCTTTAGCATCGTGATCCTGCTCTGCGTTCAGCTGACCTTTGATGGATTTGCGATTTTGGATTTTATCCCACGTCTCGTTTGTGATCCATTCCTTCCGAGAATACTCCTTATACCCTAACACTTCCTTGCAGCAATTTTGTAACACGTCGCTAAGCTGGCCCCAGTGCTCTTCGATCGGAGCTTCGTCTATGGCTAGAGAAAAGTATCTGTTGTGGAGCTCAACGCCAAATCTATGTTTTACGTCGGGATCCTGAAGTTTGTCAACGTCGAAAGGTTTGTTAGTTGGTGTTGATCTCTGTTGAGCGTTTGCTATCTTCAGCTTGATCTTAGCGACGACAAGGTGATGGTCACTATGCACGTCCGCACCTCTTTTATTTCTAACGTCTAACAACGAGTGTCTCCACTTTCTACTGATCATAAAGTGATCTATCTGGTTTTCTGTTCGCCGATCTGGCGAAACCCAGGTCACCTTATGGCAGTTCTTGTGCGGGAACACTGATCCACCAATAACAAAATCGTTTTCGCAGCAAAGCTCCACAAGCATATCTCCATTTTCGGATCGATCTCCTAGAGCATGTTTTCCTACCCATGACTCTACGCCTCTGTTGTCACAACCTATTTGAGCATTAAAGTCACCCATGCACATCACTATATCCTGCTTTTTAATGGCTTTCAATGTGGAATTCAACTGACTATAAAAAGTTTCCTTTTCTGCCATATCAGCCTTGTTAGTGGGAGCATAACATTGGACAACCGTAATTTTCCTCACCCTTGACATAAAGCGGGCTGTCATTATGCGCTCAGATACCGGGTTCCAGTCTAATAAACTCTTCTGGGCATTTCTGCTAAGCAATAATGCTACTCCTGCTTCATGCTTGTCCGGTTTGCCGGAGTATAGGAGAGTCATGTCACCCACTCTTTCTTCACCGAAATCCTTCCATCTTGCCTCTGAGATGCCCATAATATCAAGTTGGTATTCTGTCATGTACTTCGCTACTTGATGCACTCTGCTCTCTTCGCGCATTGTTCGCACATTCCATATGCCAATCAAAGTCCGTTTTTTCGCGCCAAAAGTCTGTTGTTTAGAATCAGTCCGTTTATTTCTTCTCAAAATGCTATGGCATAGGTTTATACAAAGTAATAATATTCGTTTGGCTTTAACTTTGACGGAGCGTCTCCCTACATAACGCAAACTGGTGCCTTGTATTGTTTCCGCTGTTTGGAAAACGCTCCGCTCCGCTCCGCTGCGCTCCGCTTTGGTTTTTATGAACATGTGCACCTAACACGCTCCTCCTCGCTTTGCTCGTCATCGCACCTATCTTTAGGTTTCGATCTCATGGGGTTTGTAATAATTATATTGGTCGTTAACTTTCGATTCTTTGATCATTCAATATCGTGATTTTCGGGATGTAGGAGAAAAATACCACAATTTGTACATTTACTACATACTTAATATATTATTTATTAAGATAACATTAAGAGAAACAAGATTATACATAGATATAGACGAACATAAATTTGAGCAAACGAAACTTAGGTGTTTAAAGATTGTGCCTAAAGAGTTTTAGACATAACGAGCCTTATGCCATATAAGTCTTGGCAAAGTGATGGTTCGGCCAAAAAAGTTTATGAGTTATGCGAAATGAGTTTTGGTCAATAAAGATTGTGCCAGATGAGCGGAACCCGCTGTGTACCTATGCTAAGCTAGTCATTTATCGGATAAAAATTATAACGCGGCTAATTAGACCGTAGGTAGACTTTAGACGTCATTGTTACACAACCGTTTGCCCTCATTCTTCGTAATCTCATTACAAATTCTTGATTTTGTATTCATAACAATCATGTCCCTTGTGTGTTACATGTCTTTGAACAGCTTCATTGAAATCCCAGCTCATTTGCGTCACAATCACAATAAGGCTTGTGACATGATTTAAGGAGTCTAACGACCGGATCAACATCTTGTCAACCTAGGAATGTTAAATAAGTTCTTGTTTGCTGTTAAATAAAGTCGGAGCTTTTAAAAACTCTATATTTTTGAACAACCGCACATGCATGTGCTTGTGCATTCCTCATCTGTAATGTAATTCATCCCAGGATGCAAAGATTCGGATCAGATGTAATGTAACACAATAATGCAATAATTATGTGCCTCCTTGATGTACTTTTCTAAAGATACCGTAACTTTTTAGGTATATTGATTTACGGTAAACTTGTGAACAAAGGTGAGGCACTAACCGTCCAGGAGTCTAGGGCTTCAACCGTCTGTTAGACACGAATCTGTAGGTGCACGGAGCGGGAAGTCAGTTCCGTGACGAGATCCTCCCGATAACAACAGGCATTGAACTTACTTCCATGACTTCCATCCATAGAACAACGCGGGCTCCGGTTCCATCCCACGGTGTCGCTTCAATCGGACTTTGCTGATGATACCTAGTCCTTAAATGTCTACAAGTGGGTGGACCGGTCTCAATTTTAATCATTTGAGTTTATTTCGCGAATTCGGATTCTTCATAGCTGCTTCCTTGATGTTGTCATTGTACGTGCTCCGTTCGACTTTCGGATTAGGTGGTGATCTCAATTATAAACGGTTGCAGAAAGTTTTAGCCGCTTTGGTTCATCGATTTTGCATGGTTGACATGATTTTATAGGTACAGCGGTTATCAGTTTTATTTAATCTAAATATCGATCCCACACATTTTTCCCGCTACTTTTTCAAAGTGTGTGAGCCTGATACCAAGTCCTTCCTACCTTCTCTGCCAATAGCCAGCAAGTTGAGCTCTGATCATGACTTTTCTTTCTAGTTCTATTTTAGTTGTAGGCTATTATTAAATTATCTACAAATAAATGTACCTACCTAACTAACGATACCGAAAAAGCATCGACAATAATAGATAAACGTTTAAATTTCATTGCCCGGTTGTGAATTGTATGGTATTTTTAATATGCTACTATTTTCCAAATTATCTATCGTAGAAATGGTTACTCATCGTGAATGGGATCGTTATCTATGTGATATCAACGTTACTGAGAAGTAGAGCTAGTATGTACCTATGAGTAATTAAGACGATATTTTTATATGATTTGTAGATCTCTATGAATTTCAGACGCAGGATGTCGTTCCGTTGTTCAACTGTAGGTAAGCAAAGCACAATTTATTATGTACTAGCTGTTCCCGCGAGCTTCGCTTCGCCTTAAAAAGTTTTCCCGTGGGAATTCCGGGATAAAAAGTAGCCTATGTTCATTCTCAGGGTCTAGACCAGGGGTCGGCAAGTAGTTTTAGGTAGAGTCCGGATATTGGTCGAAAAATTTTTAAAGGTCCAGAAAAAAAACAACTGATATAATAAGTAAGTCCAGGTTTATTACTAAAATTAGTGAGAAAAATTGTATCGGCGGTCTTAAGCCAGGTTTTTATAGTTTGGTTCTCGTGAAGAACAGCTAATTCGAAGAGTGTCTTCTAAGTGAGCGTCTGTTAATCTCAAACAATATTTGTTTTTCAAATATTTCTGAAAATTTTAAAAAGGTGTTTCGCATATGTTTGTCGAACCAAAAATAGTCAATTTTGATATTCTTCTGGGACATGTTTGACCCAAAATCCTTCAGTTGACACCTTTTTATATATTTGCAAAGACACATCTTCTTGCAGATCGATTATTTCCATTTGAAGTGACGCCTTTGGTAGATTAAATAACTTGGCAGCAAGGACTTTTGCTTGGCAGTTGGCAGCCACATCTGTCCATTCGACGGCTGCATCAACTTAAGAGGGTTACTTAAGAATCAGAGATAGCTTGCCCATCTCTGCAAAGTCTCGGAACCTTGTGGCGAATTCATTGCTAAGATCGGCCAAAAATACATAGGTAATTAGGTACATACACATACATATGCACTCACGACTGTAATCCCCGAAGGGGTAGTCAGAGGTGGCTCACAAGCGAGCCACCCACTTTTCGCAGAACATTTGTACTCACGGGCCAGGATTTGAACTTTGATTGAGAGGACGAGGCCTTATCCACTACGCCACCACTGCTCGATATTCAAATATGCCAAAAATGTTGTCCTTATTATAATTATTATGGTCGTCGGAGAAGCTATAAGTACCTACCTATGAACAGAGCGCGCGTGGCGACTCGACGGCGCGGGCGGCGCGGCGGCGGCGCGATGTTTTTGATCGATATAGATGTTGTAAAACAGATTTATTAGATTCGGTAGGTACTAAGTTAGATTGTTTCAAAATATTACAATAATATTCAAAGTATTTATTTATACTTGACAATGTAGGCATTAATTACAATATTTGGCGGTCCGAGGTTCAACCTTTCGCGGTCCGCAAACGGACCGCGGTCCGCCTGTTGCTGACCGATGGTCTAGACCATAAATGTATACCAAATTTCATTCAAATCCGTCCAGTGGTTTTGGCGTGAAAGAGTAACAGACAGAGAGACAGACAGACAGAAAGACAGACACAGTTACTTTCGCATTTATTTATAATATTAGTTAGGATGTATACCGTACTGGCGTATATTGTTTTGGTGTCAAGGTAAACTAGCCTTTCTTGTGCTGAATGTATGTGCTGATCCATTTATTATTTAGTCATATTCAGCTATTTATAAAATAACTTGCAAAACTGCAACAAATTCAGTTCTCTAGTTTTTGCTAAGCTGCTGTCGGCCACACTTTTATCTCACTGAGAAGATTTCACAAACGGACATTGAATCATAATTATGTAGGTAGCACGTCATGTAATGAGTCACTCCATGAGCGGTTGGTCACTTGCATTCGTTATTTATGTCAGCGCTCAGCGGTATACCTATGTTTTTCCGAGGCTCTTGCCTATATCTAGAGGGAATATAGACATGTGTATTATTAGTAGTATTAGTAGGTACATGTGATACCGTAACAAAATGAAAAAAATATTTGCAAAGCAGGAAATCGTTTGCCATTTCCTCATCAATCCCGAATGTTGTGCAATATAATACCAAAACAGAAACTTGGACTTCGACTTAAAATCATTCCGTTTTGTCATAGAAACTAGGATCTCTACATCTACAATTTACTAAGGTCAATCAACGCTGGGCTCGTAGCTAGCTGTAGTCCTGCGTCTAGATGAATCAGCCAAGGCGCCTACCGCGGCCGTTGCCGGTAAGTAATGGTATTTAGGTCCAAGGTTACTACGGTACTGCATACCCGTAAGTTTTTAGAACCCAGTTAACTGTAACAGTTTATAGTTACGTCACCTAACTGTAACGTTTTTGTTTTTAACTCGACTGATAAGAGGTCATTAACTGATGGGATCCATTAGAAGCTCCCAGGTAGAGACTATCTGTATCGTGCGCACTTTGCTATTAGAATCTTGCAAGATCTCATTTCGTAATGGGTTTCTGTTACTGCACTATGCTGTTTAGAAGCATCATCGTGTATTCATTAGCTAATGTATATTGATCATTACCCTCTTTTCAAAAGCACTCGAATCCGACTGCAATAGATCTATACTCTTCCATCTACCATTGTCTTCAATATTTTATCAATGGACGTTTAAGAGTCTACTGGGTACCTACCTACTCAATTACTCGTAGTTAGTTACAAAGGTAATAATTCCCATGAATCTGCTACAAGGCTGGGCATCAGAGATTTATCCAAGCTGCTAGCTGATTGAATTAGCGAAAGGATGTCGCGCCGGGGTCAGGAGACAAGGGGCCGGTGCCTTTGTCGTATTGCAGCTGCTTTTACAATTAACACGTGCTACGGAATCAGTAATTATGTATGTAGTTAGGTATTATAATTATGGGACACAAGTGACTCAGAACAGAAATCAGGCAGCAATGCATGTGATGAGAAATGCATCAGGAAAGATTCGACGTGCGGCGATAAGAACCTAGTTCCATAAGTTTTTTAGGTCCCATTTTATCTTGACTAGTTAGGTAAGTATACTCATTATTACTCTAAGGTATACTCACACTCAAAATTATTAATATACAACTTAAAAAAGATTTACCTTTAATTCTAAACGTAGTAAAAAATAAATAGAGTTGCATAGAGCAGTGGGTCGTTTCTCCCCCATGTTTATATTTTTTAACAGCACGTTGAGTCACTACCTAAACATCCACAGGTGAATTAAATCAATATCAACCATGCGTTATCTAAAATGAAGGACTTACCTGCGTGTTATCGTAGGCAAGTACTAAAATTATCAAAAGGGAATGATAACAGTTCGGACTGGGATATTATCGATAGGCGGTATTTTACAGGTATTCTAGGGAATTCAATGTACTTACCTACCTTTCTGTATGTAGGTGACATACAAATAATAAACATACTCAACTAACTACAACATAATTTAGTAGGTACTAAGTAAGGTAGGTATGAAGACGAAAAAATATGAGGATGTTTGGTACACCCGAGTCAGAGTTTTACCTCTAGGTATGCTCATACTAAAATCGTAATCGTACTATGCTATGTAACCTGCCTAGGCAGTTGTTAAGTAATTCATTTAATAATTCATAGGTATTTCATCTACTTACAACAAGCGCAAACTACAAGTCAGCTATACCAAACAGGTTTCTAACTTACCCATGTCTATCTATAGCCACAATGATAGGTCCCTCATTCTTTGTAAACATAAACAAAGGCAACTTACAACGGCAACGAGTTTCCCACGCACGGTGATGCCGACCATCGGCGCGAACCGCACCTCGACGCCGGGCTCGATGACCAGCTCGGCGCTGCGCTCCACCACCAGGTCATCCCTCAGGAGGTACGGAGATCCCCCCTCGCGCCACACCGACTGTCCCCCCGCAAGCACTCCGCCGGGCAACTCCGTCAGACCAGACGACTTGTTCACCAAATACGGATCCGACTCCGCTGACCCCATCAACCCCTGCCCACCACACCCACTTATCCACACCACCAACACTAACACTGTCCTCCACTTGTACTTTGTGTCACTGAACTGACTGTGCTTCTTTTGAACGCCCATATCTTTGCAGGACTCCATATTCACTAGCTATTTATATCAATAATCATTTCACTTTTACTGCGTTCCTCGTCTCACCTGCAACCTACTTCCAACTCTACATAAATATCAAACAGATAAGTAACATACTTGTAGAGTTGATCTATCACTTATTTATCACACGATCAAAGGCACTGATTATTTTAAAATATTTTAAAAACTTTGTATACTATAAAAAGTTCTATGAAAAATAAATAATCGAAACAAAGGTTCGATGTCGTGCGATGCGAAAACGCGCGCTACACGCGAGCGAGGCGCGACCGTTGGACAAAGTCGTTTGGCCGGTTTCCCTCCGCCCTCCACCTCTCTACACCTCTCCCTCCTCCTTGGAATCAAATTCGAATTCGAAGCCTTCTCCCTTCCACAGTGGTTTTGTAGAACGCACACATTGATAGACAAATTACACAATAGATCACACACACACACGTACATGAAACACCATAGACAAGGTAGAGATCGAAAATAATCTATGGTCATGAAGAACTATGAAAATCTCAGAATAATAACAGCGACATTACGTTCGAAAACGAATGAATAAAATAATGGCAGTCAGACAATGAATGACAAAAGTTTGTCAATGGTTCACCTGTCATTTTTTACTTCAGTTCAGTCCAATTTACCCATTTATATTTACTCTTTGTCGTGCTGCCACTGAAGACGTAATAATATATTTGCTTTGCAGCGAGAACAGGATAACTGTGCAATAATCTGACCATTCTTATAAAAAACTGGCCAAGAGCGTGTCGGACACGCACATAAAAGGGTTCGACACAAAAATCATACATTACCATTTAGTTAGGGCAACTGCACGTTATAAGTTGGTCGAGTTGTATAAAAATAAAAAACTATGAATGTTACAGAGTCCGCTATAGTTTTAGTTGAAAGTACTTACTTGGAGGTATACACAATATTTTTTTCAGTATTATTGAAAAAGTATATAAAAAGTTAAGGGGGGTTCGCTTTAATTTTACCTTTGTATTAATACATATATGTCGAGACTGGGGGGTTCGATCCACATGGTTTAAAGGCAATTTTTTTTAAAAAGATAACTTTATAACGATACCCCGCACCATGGGGTAAAATGAATATTTTTTTTCGAATACTTTTTTTTGCTGTATGGGGGGTGGGGGGCAAAAATAGATATTTTTTGATATTTAAAAACCATTTTTTGGATTATCATCATAGGTACATACATAATTATATCTCCACCAATTTTCGTGGCAATCGGTGCTGAAACGGCGCGGCGGAGAACGAGCCAGGACAGACAAACGGACGGATGAAAGTGGACGGACAGATATGACGAAACTATAAGTACGAGTATCCTAGTAGACTTACGAAACCCTAAAAATTACTTTTTAACAAATACATATTTATTTATATGTTGTCCAGCATAAAAAAGACATAAGTAGGTATTTTGTGAAACATAGTATAAATCGTATGCTAGTTAAGTATGACGTTTGATTGACAGTTCCTTAACGTCTGGTGCATTGACATATTACTTTTGAAAATATTTTAAAATCGATATTTTAAAATAGGTTAAAAAACGAACAAATCAGAAATAAAATGTATGGATTTGATAGCGGTTATAGGTATTTTGTATACTTTGTCACCCACTCTTATCATTTTATTTTGTTAGTGATAACATTGGAGAAAAAAGTTTGTTAAATAAAAAAACCACAAAAGGTTATTGGTTCATCACCTACTTGCTTATATCCACAAACCACTCAAAAGGTTCAAAATCTGAAGCTGTCGCGACTGAATGTTATATTCCCTACGTCTGTTGAATACTTGTTTTGCATTTTTTACAATATTGATCATGAATATAGGTGTAACTACCATGTGCCGTCGTAACTCGTAACGTATTTAATTTTAATTGTTAATATACCTACGATAAGTAAGGTAAATTGGACTGCGTGTGTCCATTCATTCATTCAATGGTTCGTTCACTCGTTCCGCTCGTTCGTTCATTCAGCTTTCTCTTCGTTTTGTGACGTATTGATTGAAGGCTTGTTCAAAATTATTTAGGTTTTTTTTAAATAAAAATAAGAGTATATTTGTTTTAAAATAAATTAAATATAATATATAAAATTACATAGTCCAAGGTAAGTTGTTTACTATTTTCATTTGTAGCGTAATATCACTAAAAACATAAGTTTTACAAAAGTGAGGTTGGCGTGGCATTATTGACTGACGACATTTTGTTTTACATTATATTTACTCGTGTAGATATTAACAAATGTACGCATTACGCGATAATTTTAATTTTATAATCAAATTAGATGCATAATTTGTTTGTAGTTTTTACACAGGGTGAGTTGTTAATGCTTGGATTTGTTTTAGGTTGACAACACAAACATGAGTTCTAACGGAACGCGGGTGTACGTCGGCGGTCTAGTCGAAGGCATCAAGAAGGAAGACCTAGAGAGGGAATTCGACAAATATGGAAAGCTAAACTCTGTGTGGGTTGCATTAAATCCACCGGGATTTGCATTTATTGAATTTGAGAACCAGCAAGAGGCGGAAGATGCTTGCAGTGCCATGAACGGCACGGAAATGCTAGGAGCTACATTAAAAGTTGAGCTGTCGAGAAAACGAGATGGCCCTCGTAGGAACGGAGGAGGTGGTGGCTTCAGAGGAGACCGCGGTGGCGGTTTCGGCGGCGGGAACCGCTCGTACGGCGGCGGCGGCGGCCGCGGAGGCTCCAGGCCCTACCAACCCTACGGAGACGGCGGCGGCCGCGGCGGTGGCCGGCCATACAACCGCGAGGGCGGGCGCGGAGGCGGCGGCGGCGGTGGCGGATACGGCTCAGGGAACGGAGGAGGCGGCGGCGGCGGTGGCTTCAGATCCAGATCACCGCTGTCTCGATTTTAATTAGATTTATTTGTTAGGATAGGTATTAGTGTTAGTTTTATCTGAAGCCTTCCAAGTTCTAAATTCAGTGCCTGGTTGTACTAGCTATTGAATTCTAGGAAGAGTTCTGTTATGCAAACCCTGGGAATTAGAGGTAAACATTTTACTATTTTAGTACTATTCTTTCTTTTTAAATAGTTTATAACCTCAAAACACCATGCCATCATTCAAGTTTTTTGTTTTTTCAAAAGTGTGAATATTGCATTTGCATTAATCACTAGCCCCCAACCATTATTTTCATCAAATATTAGCTTTTTAAACTTCAATAAATTCATGTTAATGTATTTATTGTTTCAGCTTCTTGGACTTTGATCTCGTCAACCACATTCATCGAGGTGTAACAGAAGAACAATCTTCAGTGGATATTTAACATATATTACCTATAATTAAGTCTCTTTACTCGTAAATAAAAAACAAAAACTATTCAGTAAGTTACAAATTAGTTTAATTTTTATAAAATTAATATTAACATAACTTACATTTTAACTTATTTAAAATTGATTTAAGTAGGGCTGCTGAGGCAAGCCATTAATAGTTCCATCTTGTTGAGGAAGTTCTTGCCTTCCATTCTTTCCAGCTTGATTTCTTTGAAGGAACCACCAAGATGCTCCCACTTCTTGTCTTGCACTAATTCACTGACAAAGAAGTCTTTTCTTGGAGACTGAGCAATGAATACTTGAATGCCAACAGATGGCTCGCATCTTACTGCTATCATTCTGTCACCTGCAAGATGAAGTAGTATTTATTATTTCAAACATAATAAATAAACATAAAGGCAGTTAAAGTTTACAATACAAAGCCTCAATTTCAGGAACGCTTGAGTTATTTATTGCATATCATCTTACATCTATAGGAAAATCTATCATACTGAGGAAGCACATATCTATTCAATGTCTGGTTTCAAGATATTGGGGATCCATCACATGCAGTGCAGGAATGATGACACAGACAGATTGACACAGGTGACACAGCACAACCATAGTAGTTCAGGAAGCAGGCTAATAAAGTTACAAATTATGTATTTTGTATTCTGATACTTCTAAGGCAGGTAGGCAGTGCCGTCTTCATATTGACACTACACTGCATAGAGTATATGCAAGAAAACAACAACTTTTTATTTACTTTCACAACCTAGTCAGCTTGGCCTGTCGAACAGAGATGTGCTGAGCTTTGAAACTCTAGATCGTGTGACATCCACCAATAATATCAACTGGTCCACAATAGTCCACATAGCACTAGCTAGAGGAAACATGTAGCTTTCACATCATCGTAGCATAGCACATATCTGGCAGTTAGGGCCCTAATGGCAGTAGAAACAAGAACATGAGGTAGCATTACCACTAGGCGAGGCCAGGAGGCAGGAGGAGGCGTTCCCGAGCGGCTCCACCGGGCCGGAGCCGAGGTGCGAGCTGCTGGCCAGCAGCTGCCAGCCCATGCAGCGCGCCACCGCCTGCACCGCCACCATCTGGTGCTGATAGATCTGAGGGGAGGGAATAAGGTGGAATAGGTCACTGAGACTTTTGACTGAGGCTATAGCTCAGTGCACACTCATATTGTGTAATGTAAACCGCGTTGGGTGAGGTAGGCGGAGGGAAGACTATTCTGGTGCTGTTTGAAAGTAATAGAGTGTAACTGTACGATTGCTGGCTGATGATGGCTATCAAACCTAAAGATAAACATAGCAACTTCGTCTTTTCATAAAGGTTATTAACACGGTTTGACGTGACCGTAACCGACACAGCTTCACAAGACGTTTAAAGCGGAACTGCTTAAAAATTCATTAGCGACAAAAATCCGATCCGAGGCGTGACCGATGAAGCCATAGTACGAGTTTTTCTCACCGACGCCGACGTACTATAAAACTAAAGCTGAATTTGTATGGCGATGCGGAAATACCAGTAGATGGCGACACTCGCGCTCCATAAGTTTAGGTGTAAAACTACAACCCTCAGACTGAACAAATTTTTTGTAATTTACAGCAAATTACAAAAACTGTATAGCAGACCGTATGTCAACCCTACGTCTATTACCTGGCAGTAGATGAGGTCGCGCAGCTCCTGCAGCTCGTAGCTCATGTGGCGAACCTTGCCGTCGCGGCAGATGCACTTGAGCGTCTTCTCCCCGACGTGCACTACGAGTGACGTGCGGCAGACTGCGTCGTACCTGCGATAATGATGTAGGTGTTATCTTACATGTTGGCTTGGACTATGGAACCTACCTACCATTTTTCTATCAAAAAAATATTTAATCAATTTCAACAAGTTTGCCGTCATGATAGCCCTCCATGCACTAACGCCGCCAAAATTAGCATTTTTTTAATATTAACTTCTAGGTACTAGATGTTAGGAAGTGGTTCTAGAATGGTAATTAGCATGAGGAACAGGGCTAGTTAGCTTTCCAAAAAATACATTAACCTTGGTAAGGTACTGTTGTAGGGAGGGAGGGCGCTTGGGGGTTTAGGTAGAATGCATATTTTTACCTATTATCAATTTATACTTAATCGCTATAAACTTCACTAGGTGTGTATACCTAGTACCTACTTATAACCATATTAGATACATGGTACAGTATACACCTAAGTATAGAGCGCGACGGGCAAATTGGATAATTATAGTGCACATACCCTTGAGACATGATGTTGATCTTCACACAGGACTGTGTAGGGCTGTTGAGCGCATTCCAGTGAGACACGATCAGTGGGTCCTTCACCTGCGCAGACGAGACATAAGAGTTAGCAATAGAATAGTTTTGCACTAGTTTTGGGTAGTATCGTGGCGAAAAGTTTTGAAAGTGCATCAGGGGTAAAGTTGCGTCGGATGAAATGGTGTACAAACAGAGGAATTCTACTCTGTAAAAATACTGATTTAATATGTTATGAAAGACAAAACGTTAATTTTGCAACCTAGGTCTGTGATAGACACATAGCAGCTAGCATACTTATACTAGATCTAGAACATTCAGGAATAAAGACTGGTAATTCACTCAATGTCTGTTTTATAGGTAGTTTCGTCGTAAAAATAGGCATTATCTATCTGATCATTTCAGTATTTTATGAAAAACGCCTCTGAAGAGAAGTTATATTTTTTTTTAATTTTGAGAACGCAAGACCTACGCTATACATAGCCTTTCAAGAGTAGGGGTACTGCGGTCTACATATAAACGTAGTCTAATACCATACCTGTATACTCCTCTCTATTCTTCGCCAAGCGCATCAGCTGTTCCACGCTGGCCACTCCCGTCCATTCTCTTATATTGCGGAGCCACGACTTTCTCCTGCTGCCCACACGTCTTTTCCCCTCTACCTTGCTCATCATAGAATAGAGAGGAATATGCAGAGCTGACCGCCAACCTCCAGTAGTGGAGAGGCACTAGAAGAAGAAGAAGAATACCATACCTCCTTGCTCGCGATAGTGTCGAGCACGATCTCGGCGCGGCGCCGCATGAAGAAGTGCTGCGCCTGCTGGATGATCTGCTCCAGCAGCGACTGCTCCTTGCTCATGTCCAGTAGCTCGTAGCGGTCGGCGGCCATCGGGCCTGGGGGTTGAGGAGGCAGGGGGTTAATGGTGGTGTCAGGAGAACAATGTGAACAGATAGATAGATAGAAAGAATACTCTTTATTTTCACACCAACAAAGAATCATATGAAAAACCAATTGCAACTTAATTAGGGTACAAAAGGCGGTCTCATCACTAAAAGTGATCTCTGCCAGACAACCTTTGGATGGAGGGAATAAGAGATAAGATTAGTAATGTAGACGTTAAAAGGAAATGTAGATTCATTAATAAACTACACACTAACTATAATATTACAAATATACTTACAGGTGGAATAGGTAGCCGAAAGGGAGGTGGTCATCAGGTTATTATTATGAACTATATTTACTCTACGAGTTTTGGTAATTTGTGAAGAAGCCCGAGCCCGGGGCCCGAGCGGGCCGGTGGCGGGGTGCGGGAAGGGGTGACGCATGTTTCTCGTATAATTCATAGTAGACCATGTATGTAACACGATAAAGTATAAACTCCCTTACCAGCAAGGCAGCGTCGCTTGGAAGGCCCGAGCGGGCCGGTGGCGGGGTGCGGGAAGGAGTGACGCATGTTTCTCGTATAATTTATAGCAGACCATGTATTTAACACAATAATAATGTATATATTTATACCATAGTAGACCGTATACCTAACGCAAAACAGTATAAACTCCCTTACCAGCGAGACACCGTCGCTTGGAGGGCCCGAGCGGGCCGGTGGCGGGGTGCGGGAAGGGGTGACTCATGCTTCTCGTATAATTCATAGTAGACCATGTATGAAACACGATAAAGTATAAACTCCCTTACCAGCAAGGCAGCGTCGCTTGGAGGGCCCGAGCGGGCCGGTGGCGGGGTGCGGGAAGGAGTGACGCATGTTTCTCGTATAATTCATAGCAGACCATGTATTTAACACAATAATAATGTATATATTTATACCATAGTAGACCGTACACCTAACGCAAAACAGTATAAACTCCCTTACCAGCGAGGCAGCGTCGCTTGGAGGGCCCGAGCGGGCCGGTGGCGGGGCGCGGGAAGGGGTGGCACATGTCTCCCCGATAATTCATAGTAGACCATGTATGTAACACGATAAAGTATAAACTCCCTTACCGGCGAGGCAGCGTCGCTTGGAGGGCCCGAGCGGGCCGGTGGCGGGGTGCGGGAATGGGTGACGCATGTCTCCACGATAATTCATAGCATAGTAGACCATGTATTTAACACGATTAAGTATAAACTCCCTCACCAGCGAGGCAGCGTCGCTTGGAGGGCCCGAGCGGGCCGGTGGCGGGGTGCGGGAAGGGGTGGTGCGTGTTGCTGTGGTGGACGGCTCGCAGCAGCTGGTGTAGAGAGTGTTCTAGAACGTGGTCGTGCTCGGGCTTGCCGATGCCGGCGCCGCTTTGTGCCTCCGACTGTGGAGAGAAGGGGTTGTTTATTAAACTATGTAATGACAGGACAATAGACGTAAGATATGTCTGAAAACTTCTGCTAAAAATATTTGTATATATGCTATGAAAAAATAGCTAGGTAGGATAATAAATTATTCGTACTTAATAAAATGAGACCCATAATTAAGTTACAAACACCACATTATGACATTCTTGTAGCATTTATTTTATTTATTTAGGTATGAAAGCCATAAAGCTGTCTAGACGTGCACAAATTCCAAGAATGGAAATACAACCGCAGTAATGTGACACAGAATGCTACAAGAATCTCATCGGAAACAATACCACTGTGGGAACTTTATCACAATGCTCTGAGTATACCGGTAATTGTACAGTTGGTTCACTCGCACTCACCTTCACTCCGTCGCCGTTGTTTTGGTTGTTCTGGCCGTTATTGTGACACAGTCCTATCAGTAACTGAATGCCGGGTAATACCTGAGAAAGATGTAAGGGATTCAAATGATTACCATTTTCACATAAATATAATGTAGTCGCCAAGTTTGTAAATGTTTGTCGTGGCGTTTTGTAGAGGTCTATTATCTAGCATGGGATGCATACAGACTGAAGACGAAGTCATGTGCGTCACGCAATAACTAGCATTTTGCACTAAACGCCTATACAACTAAGCACTCTAGAATTACACTACAATCAACGAGTACCACAGACAAATATACATGACACAAACTCACAGTGGCCATGATCTGGTTGGCGACAACCATGTGCGGTATGGACGCGTCGAGCTGCACCGCCTCGGCCGCCAGCCTCGCGAACAGCTCCTTGCAGAACAGCACGTTCTGAGCGGCCTCCAGCTTCTGTTGCCAGTGCAGCTCGGCGCCCTCGCCCGGTAGCGTGCTCGGGCAGTTCAGAGCGCTCGAGTTGAGGGTCGCTGTCACTACGTCTTCTTGCTCTGTTGGTGGAGAGGGGATGTGATTGGTTGTTGTAATTGTTGTTAAATTAAATAATAATTTGGTTGAAAAGGACTTTTGTTGTCTATATCCCATTCCTATCTAGCAAGCAAGCAATAATTGCGTGTTGGCCGTAGCTGTTAAGCATTATTGTTATTATAGTAAATAAATTCCACGGGGAAAGACATCTGATAAAATCAAAAACTACCCATATTCAATAAATACATTCGATAAGGGTTCTGTCAGATGTCTTTCCTCGTGGAATGGGATATAGAGCGGAAGAGGTTGGATTCATGTGTGGATTTAACTTTTATTACCATATTGCTTGTTTATGGTTGTGCCATTGAAATCTGCAGTATGGACACTTCAACACCTTGTTACCCTTTCATCATATTGATCACAATATGTATGATCTCAAGAATCGAATAAGTATGTACTTTAGAGGTATGTATAACATAAAAAGTGACGTCTATAATATCTGATGATGACACATAACAAGGCCAATCCTTTAACCATTTTGAAAAACTCCTGGTCTAGCTCTTGTGTTAGTCACAGATTAGGGTGTAAAGCGGTACCTTTCTGGCACAGCACCGTGATGAAGGCGACGCCCTGCAGCTCGGGCGGCACGGTGACGCGCAGGGCGGAGGGCGCCGCCCCCGCGCCGCCGCCCGCGCCCGCGCTCAGGCTCATCTGGTGAGCTATGCTGTCTTCTGACGCTTTTGTTACCTGGAGTAGGAATAAAAACTGTGTTTATTTAATGTGACACAATTATGTACATAAAATCTGATAGTTTGTAAATGAGGATGAATGGATGTTTGTTACTCATATTGAAGGAAATCAGGGCCATAGGGTTTTATTAGTGTGATCATTATTTTATTTGTAAACTCCTAATGTTGTCAATTATATTAACATCTTCCAATAGTTCAGAGAAACTCACTAATACTCAATAGTTAGATTTTGCCTTCAATGTATACAATTAAATCCAAACAGAGCTACAAACCTCAAACACTCCAGTTTGAGTGAACTTGGAGCCAGCAGTGCGGTAGCTCAAATCACCAACAATGGTGTTAGAGACTTTCTTCAGCCTCCAGTTCTGTCTTAGTCTCAGTAGATCAATGTGGAAGTCGGGCATGTTGCGGGCCGTGCGCATGGTCTCGCTGGCCTTCAGTCGCTCCACACCCGCAAGGAGGACCGCTGCTGCGGCCGCCAGGGCCTTCTTGCGCCCATACACCTGCACCATAGGCCGGTTGTCTATCTGTTCTGCTGGTATTGGATCCAACACCTGAAGGATAAGGTAAAATAAATGAAAATTATCAGTGCCAAAAAGAATAAGGTAAATACATAGTGTTCGCAACAATAGCTACATAGAGTAGATTATTCGTCAAGGTTCTGGAATGTTCTAGAAGGATAAGTATGGATTCAATAGATCTACAATAGTCTGGAATACCCTGGAAGCTTCTAGAACAATAGTTAGGGAATAGGGATTGTTCCACAATGCTAAGTTAGGTACTTATAGTTAGTAGATAAGTATGGATTGTGTATACCTACTTAGTAATAATAATAATAAATTGTGTGACCTGGAGTATCTCTGGAACTGGAAGATCAGTTTAATAGTAACAGTCAAACAGTTCAGTTCTAATAGAAAGCTAGAACAGTGAACATCTCCAGAGATCCTCGATGGGAATAGTGATAGTAATACTGGTGTTTTCTTTTAAGTTCATACCATCTGGAATTCATATTAGTTGTGAGTCGTGTAAAAGGGGCTCACACATAGCATCCAAACATAAAGAGATATTTACAACATAATAATATATCACTTGTTATGTGTACAAATATTATATTCATGTATAATGTGTTAGATGTTTTACATACTGATTAGGGTTTCGTTTTTCCCGACCTTTTTCTGTTCCCGGGAAACGGGAATTTATTTTAAATGCTTGGTTTTGATATTTTCGGGTATTAAAAGTCTATTAAAACACTTACAATTAAATCAAATATACTTTTATCACTCGTATAGGTAGAAAAAAGCAACAGTCAGATAAATTAACAACCAAAATTATAATGATTTGTTCTACATGCCAAATCATTTCTTTTTCTTAATTGTAAATTAAACAATAACAAAGGTATTATAATGAACAGTTTAAAAATAATATTATTATGACATATAATTAAAATAGAAAATTAATTACACTTGAGGTAATGTTTTCAAAAAAATTATTTATAAATCGTTGAGATTTATCGCTCAACCTACTTCTTATTTTGGTTCTTTCTATGCGTTAGTAATTTTATAAAAAATAAACGCGGACACAAAACGGGGACATAAAAAATATGACAGGCATCACATATGTAACAGCCGATCAATTGTTTGGTTTTAGGTAGGCGGTAGGACCAACAGATAAATAAAGATGAAAATATTGATTCAGGAAGAGGTGAAACAAGGTGATGTAGATGAGTCATTTATCTTTGTAATGCAGCTGCGAGAAAACAATACTAGTATGATTTTCCAATAATTTACAACAATGCCGAGTTTCTGATCGTAGACGACAAGCCTGCCGATATTTTTTTTGGGTTTAAGGTAGGAGAAACAGATAAATAAAGATGAAAATATAGCATAGAATCGATTTAAATTCAAACCCGGGAATTCCCACGAATGGTATTTTTTTCCCGGGTTCGGGAAAGACAAATTTAACAACACGGGAACGAAACCCTAATACTGATACATAAAGATACTACTTACCATGTATCGCTTTTCCTTAGCAATGCTCAGTACATCAGATAGGACACAAACTTCAGTAAGAGCACTCCGTAGCTTGGTCCTCACGGAGTCCCACGGCCACATGCTGGACTGATAGCCAGCATCTTTAGTTTCATCCTCAGATTTGCTATCACTGCTACCCTCCCCTTCCTTCTTAATAGCAGGTCCGATAAAGTCATCTTCTGTTTTTGAAAAATCTATCTTCTGCGCTAATCTAGCCAGATTCTCTGACATAGACAATGGGCTGAAATTCCATAGAATCGAATAAGTAACGGTATAAGATCAAACATTGTAAGGTATGAGTTATAAAATCTTATAAATACGAAACTTACGCTTGATATATTTCTTGGCCATCGTAGGTGATTTCTTGAATTTGGTTCTCTATTGGAGCCTCAATTGATATATTAACGGAATTAGCCATGATTATCCTTATTCAGCGTCAAATACTAAGCAAAACACTGAATGTAAGTAGACTGGGAAATGGTAAGCTAGTTTCACTATGCTGTTAGTATTGAAAGAAAAAAACCATCCGGTGCATCACGGGGTTGGGTGATAGCCTATGCATTTAAACTCAATTTATCGGTGTACATCTCTGTTTTATAAATAAAAGCCGGACTTTTCAGTTTTCTTTTGCGATTTAGCTACAAAATCATCATTGATGAGTTGATGACAGCCATGACTGAAAAAAAAACTGTCATTATGTACAGAATAACAGAGAAAAAAAAAACACGCACTCACGCCTTGTACTAATGTACTCCCTTGCGGGGTAGGCAGAGGGCAGAGGTGCATTGCTGCACCCACTTTTCGCCAGAGTGTTATGTTAGTCCCAATGTAATAGGGGGCGGGCCTATTGCCATTTTACGGGCACATCCAAGACCCGAGAACAAATATCTGTGTTTAAACAAATATCTGCCCCAGCCGGGAATCGAACCCGGGACCATCGGCTCAGTAGTCAGGGTCACTAACCACTACGCCATTCAGTCGTCTAATAACAGAGTACATTATTTATGTACACATTTATTTATTTATTTATTTATGTGTGCACATGTCGTTTTGGATGAGATAGGAGTTGGGCTGAATGCTGTAGGAGGGTCTTGGTTCAGCAAGTGGAATGGAATGATGAGATGCAATAGCGGGTCTGCAGCGTGATAATAATGATCGAGAGAAACCGAAGCTGAGTATAGAAATCTGATACTCGAGGTCAAGGACCATCCAAGACTCAGAATAATAACGTAAATATTTTTTTCACAGCGTATGTTTTGTGGCGTTTTAATTTGTTGTTTTTTAAAAAAAATTGCATTTGAGTTCAAGTTCAGTCAGTCAGTGTTTATTTATTTATTTTTTAAAAATTAAGCGATTTTTCTTTAAAAGTGGTCCGTAAAACAGGGTAACATGTCGAACAATAGCGTAAGTATTTTCGCTGAAAGTAATGCCTAAACTACTGACGTATATTCGGACTGTCATTCCGTAAAAAATAAAATTATACTTAGTACCTAATGAATCCTGTATTTCCCTTCACAGCCTCGACCGACGATGGAGCAGGTCCTAGCTATGCTGAGCTTCATGGAGGAACACCCTAACCTGGCGCTGGGCAAGATGAAAGGCGGCGTCGAGAACCGAGCAGAGAGTAAAAAACTGTGGATACAGCTCGCAAGATCGCTGAATGCTATGCCTGGGCCCAACAGGTCTCTGAAGTCTTGGATGAAGGTAAGCATCGTGGAATAGGTCCATATGCATAATCATAAATACAAAACCAGGTATCCTACCTTTAAGGAAACTTGTGTACAGACTAAATTAGACCTTAAACTTTTACTTATTGATTTGGAATTGATTAATTTTATGTATATTTTTAGTAACAAAATATTTGATATGTTTTTAATATGGTTTCAGTTTTGGTCCGACAAGAAGTCCAATCTGAAGCTGAAAGTGCAGACAGCTGGAGGTGACCCCAGCAGCCTGCTGTCCAACATTGAGTGGAGGATCTGGGACAACTTCCTGTCTAAACATGGTGTCAGGAGACCATGTAAGTTTCCTAATAGCCAGTTCCTTTCTCTATGTAATTTGAGTTCAAAATCTGCAGATAAATTTAATGTCTTATCATAGCTGGTGAGTGTGATTTTACTCATCAAGGGGCGCTACAATAGGGCTTCAGTAGTGAATTCACACTAGTGGTCCTTTCTTTCTAAATGACTGTTACAAACAAATAGATTAATTATGTATATTATTTGTTATTTCTATTTTTACTTTGGCATACCTACTTGTAAAGTGGATATTATTTTTCAGCTAAAACTAACAGTGTCAATGTGAAGCGGGACATAGAAGATGATCAATATTTTGATGAAAGTAATGAATTAGAGCCAGAGCCTGAAGAACCAGAGGTTGAGGACTTTGATGAGAAGCAAACGAAAATGATGGAGAAACTGGTATGTAAATTGAAGTTCACATTATTGAAATAAACAACAGATAGGTCTGTGAATATTCAATTAAAAACATAATTAATTAAGAAGCCACTAGAAAGCATACATAATTGTAAGAAGACTAATAAGACAGGCTTATAAAGACCAATGGAAAAATTATAAAATTTATATAGGACATAAGGAATATGTAACCTTCATCTTCTACTCCACCATATTTCTGGTAAAGTCATCCACAATCATTGTATTGGTATCTTGTCATCTTCAAAGTTTGTATTCGTGAAATCTAATTAAACTTTTATATCTGCTGACATGTCACTTGAATTGGTCCGCAGGTGGTGGCGATGGGCGAGCAGGCGGCGGCCACGGCGCGCCTGGCGCAAGCGTCGGCCGCCAACGCGCATGCGCTCAACCGCCTGGCTGAAGCCTCACAACTACAGGTGTGTACAACGTCCAGTATAAAGAAAATACTGTATTACCCCAAAAATAAAGGGCAAGGCATTTTGAAGTGCTAAACATCAAATAAACACTGTCTATGTACTTGTGGTACGGCCCTTAATATCCTGAAATACCCAAAGATCTTAATTACTAAACAAGTGACTGTCATTGCTCTCCTTCTTACTTCTGCGTAACAGCGGCCTTTTTCATATTGATTCTGTATCCGCGTGGGCAATACGTATATCCAACTACTTACAGAATTAGACTAATGACTTAATACACCGTTTTATTAAACTAGCCTTTCTGTTGTTCCAGGCAAGAGCCGTTGAACGGCTAGCGAACACATTTGAGAACGTGACGTCATCCACGCACGATGTTCGGAACGCACTCCTGGACATGGACATTACTATGAAAAGGTTCTACGCGTCCCCAACTTAGCTGAGCCCGTGACACACAAGTACCATTTAAGATTTCTTTTTATTTTTGACTAGTTCTTAATTTGTTGATTTTTTGTTGTTGAATTATTTAGCGTGGATGCTGTTTGCGTTTTTGATGATTGAAGTTGTATTTGAATTTAAAAGTTTATCTTATGTTAGTGACAAATCCTATCATTTCATATAAGTGATACAAGTAATCTATTTCAAGATAGATAGTGATGATTAACGAAAATATATGTATTATTGAATAGTCTGACTAGTGTAGATCTCTTTTGTTTAGAAATGGAAATCATTTCAAAAAACTAAAATCTTATGATTTTTATTACTTATGCCATTCTTGTTTGGTGAATTTTCAGTAAACTACACTCTGTAGAAGCCATGTTATCATTATGATAAGCCTAAATAAGTTTTTTTTAATAATAAGTAAGATAGCTTTCTTACTCGCGTAAGATTAAACAAATAGAAATAAAACGACTGAATTTAATCTTATTTTTATTTTCTCGTCAGTCTTACTTATTCATAAACCTTATAGGTAAATAACTATTCTTACTTTAAAACTTTTTTACAGAATTGGAAAGATGCATAGTTATACTTTCAATTGTAGGTACCAATCACATCTCAGTATTAACTATTGTTTACCAATAAAACAATGGGTACTAAGACTATTGGCACTCACCAAAGCCTATTTACAAGCGTACAGTTCAACACAGGTTCAATTGGCACTGGTTTTTAAAGCTAAAACACCTTTGTCACAGTAACAATAGTACATGTCTAGTGACCCTTGCGGTTTGGTGGAGCCACTGCATCAAGTATCATCTGAGATACTTGAGTAGCCTGGTGATGGAGGAGTTCCGCCGCTTCCGTCGCACTTGGCTGACGTCGGGGGTCAAGCCTTGCTGGTTCTTGGAGAAGGGAGCTGTAGCGTTGGTTGTCAGGAAGAAGTTGCCTTGAGCCCTGAGGATAAGGGAGTTATGGTTATAATTGTGGTTTTACCATAGACTAATTTTACTATGGAGTGAAGAAATTCTAGATAGAGTCGGTCGGATTTGGTGCCTTTATTGCTGGTTCTCCCCATACTAAAATATGTATGACGTAAACAATTGTATTTTCATATATGTATTATTATGAACCTACTTATCTACCGAAGCCAGATGACTAATTTTATTCGCGTTTGTGACACTAATAACAACCAGGAAATAAAGAAGCGGTGCAAGGCTCTGATTATAGGCGCATGAACGAACTAAAGGTCACCTTCAGTATCGTAACAAAAAGTCCAGGATACGGAATGATGACGTGCACATTTCTCATGAATATCACGACGGTTAAGTTGTTTGTGTGGGTTGACTTTTCCGCGTGCAGATTGCGTTTTTATTACTGCCCCAGATTATTATTAATTTCATTCTCAATAAAAGGTCATTGGCCTTATGCATAAAAGGGAAATTTACTGTAATTAGTCGGACTCGCTCATCTCAACATTATACGAGTTACCGAGAATAACAGATGACAGTAAATTAATGAGTTTATCATCGTTTCCGATTTTGGTTAATTTAATTTATTCCGTAATTGTCCTTCTTGTAGGTTTACATTATTTTTGATAAGTTTGTTGTTTTTCTTTGGTAGATGAAATCACTTTGTAAGAAAACTCTTTTTGTTCAGCCTATGTCAACCCATTGCAGCCCCTATCCATGAGTTACGCCATACTTCGTAATCTTCTAATAAGAGGCCTTCCTAAAAGTTGGTGGCACTATACTGACCTGGTGCTGGTGAGATCACCGAGGTAGATGACCGCTGGGCTGGCTGCGGGCGGCCCCTTGACCCACGCCTCGTAGTCCTTCGCGTGCACCGCGGGGAACGCGGTCGGTGACGTGATGGCCTCCACGAAGAAACGCCAGGAGCGGTCGTGGCTGCACAGGTCTGGTAGAAGGAAGCATAGTTTATATAGACCATCAGTGGAGAAGCAATACCTACGTACTGAGTAGGGGATCAATGTAAAAGGGTTGGCCAAAGGCTTAGGGTTATGCCCGTGAAAAATAGATAACTAAGTTACGTGTGGTTACGCCTTACTTCTCTAAGTCTTGAGTTTTGAATCTGAAGTCCGTTCTCATTCTTCTGTTTAGTAAACATAATGTTTCTTTTCCTTCTGATTTCTAATTGTAAAGTTATTTTTCTGCCGCGCTTGCATCACATAATAAGCTTCGTAATAATGTATTCATCAATTTCTTTAACAAATAGGTCATTTGATGAGACAATGTGACCATCACTTTCCACACTGTTCCGTTTTCCAAGGGGTCGGAAGTTAGTAATCTGCATTATAATTAGGGGCTACACGGCATGTAACATGTCACTCAGTGTGTTATTATTTCACTGCACATTCACACAAGTGAACTATGTATCCTTCCTTGGTTACGATAGATTAGTTTCCACGCCAGTTATCAAGGTTCAACTAGTTACAGTTATTGCACATTCACTTCGGTAGGACTATTAATCGTAATAGAGTGGCTAACCAAAGGATTGAAAAGCGGTCTAAAAATAATATTTAATTTCAAATGAAGCTAATCAAGTTAAATATTGTAATAGGCCAAAATCCTTGATCAATATATTGAAAGAGCCGTTTTGTAAAGGTGCTTATTCTGTAACTGAAATTTTGTCTAAGTAACACAGTCACTTTATTCCATAGCTTGGCCAAAAAGCTAGGTAAGTATAAGAAACTAGTTCCATTAGCCACTATGAACTAGAAACAGAATCTATTAAGTAATTATTTAATTCCTTGATCAATCAAATACATTCAGCTGATATTCTTATATCCTTACCTTCAGGACTAAACATATCATAGTCCCCGGCCGGACAGCCGGGTTGCACGCCACCCGGACCGGAGTAGTTGGGCCAGAAGTCCACAGTCCCCGCCGGTAGGCTGGTGCCGTAGCCGCCGGGGTCGCTGTGCACGATGTCCACGAACTTGGCGCACGTGCGGTCCAGCCCCGCCTGGACCGTCAGGGTGCCTTCGAAGAGGGCTCGCGCCGGGTCGAGACCCGTGATGCTGAAAATAAGATTGTGTGTTGTTAATTTGGGCTCTTAATCGTATCGATAGATGTTTTAAAATGGTAATATTATACCTACTCGTGACGCCTCCTTCATTCTTATTCACAAGTCTAGACGCTACCTATTTTCAAAACTATTGCCGTATGAATTTCCGGTTTTCTTAACCTCAGGATCAAGGTACACCGGAATACCTATTGTCTCAAATTGTAAATAACATTTAACCGACAGCCGATTGCACGTTTATTTGCGGTCTCCCTCCGCGACTGGGTCAATGTACCCATACTTATACCGATATCTCAAATAGTTTCCCTTATAAGAGATAGCAACTTTGAAATAAACAAGCCGATTGCAAGTTTGTTAGCTGATTAAAGACTTCTTTAGTTTTTATAATTAACCAGGGCGTTAACGCTTGGAGTTGTGTCTGGAACTAGGTACGAGGGCTACACCGAAAAGATCGGGAATAGAATACTTAGGAATAAATTAGAGTGAAACCTTTTTGGTGTATCAAATGTAGTGTTTTTTTTCAAACATAATTCCATTTTCGAATTTAAAAAAAAGTAAAAAATAAAAGAGTATTGACCATTTGAATTTGACAAGTCGGTGTAAAAAATGGAGCTTACGCGGGAACATTTCCGTGCAATAATTTTTCACAACTTTCGTCGAGGTTTATCTCAAGAACAATGTCTCGCCGAGCTTGTTTCTATTTATAAACTTGAAGCACCAAGTAAAACGACTATATATCGTTGGTATTCTGAGTTTCGCCGTGGACGTTCCTCTCTTACCACAGTCCCTTCTACTGGTCGGCCAAAAACAGCGGTAACACAAGATAACATCGATGCTGTACGCCAGTTAATAAAAGAAGATAGACATGTGACATACGAGCAGATTCGGGCTTCTCTCAGCATTGGTATGACAGCCATTCAAACCATTTTACACTACGCTTGGAGAGAGAGCACAAGATAGTAACGTCCCCAAGATAATAAGCGTAGACGCAATGGTGATCGAGCATAAGAAAGGTGAAATTGTTGACCAGCTGGGCTGCCTAAAAGCCTCAAAACAACACGAAATAGTTGTGTATGAGGACAGAGGTGAAGACCTAAGCTTTCTCAGTGGACACATACCCGTGAGGAACAACAACCACCAACAAACTGAAGCGGTCACCGGATCAGAACGCCTACAGGAGAGGATGGCTTCCGAGTCCGTCGCTGCTGCTGAACAGCAGGAAATAAATATGAGGATGCAGAGCAGAATCTCGCAGGGGCGCACAAGGGTTCCTTCAGGCATTCAAATCAGCTGCCCAAAGCCTTATGGGGAAACCACAGAGGACACCTGAGTGGCGCCAAATCCCCAAAGGCCCCATCCGAAAAAGAACGGCCCAAAGAACCATAACAAGAGCCGACATGGGTCAGGTGGTCCCACCGAAGCTAAAAACAGCAACCTCCCCTAAAGAGCATTTGGAGAATGCCGTCATAGAATTTGTGGCAATAACAACCGCCACAAAGCAGGTAAACCTCTTGTCGTGCAAAACCATCATGCAGACCTACAGGCAAGAAAACGAAGGCCGGCTAAAAATTCTACTCGAGGAGGCCGAAGCCTGCATATACGATAACAGTAGTTGCCAAGTCCTCAGAGGCAAAATGACTGGAGCGTATATGGCGGCTTACAGCGAGGAAAGCGGATTTGTACCCTGGGAATGCAACTCCTCAAAATTTACTGTGCCACACAACAACCAAATAGTGGTCGTCGCCCAGTGCACCAGGATTATGCTAGAGGATAAAATCCTAGCAAAAGTGGAAACCATCAACGCCAACTGGAATCACTGGACGATGCCCACTATCACTTGGGTGAACGGGGTACCTGGATGTGGGAAGACAACCTGGGTGATAAATAACTTCGATGTGAGCAAAGACACCATTATCACAACAACAACTGAGGCGGCCATCGACATAAGAAACAGGCTAGCGCATCGTATTGGTGACATGGTCAAAACTAGGGTGCGTACGATGGCATCAGTCCTGGTAAACGGCTTTAGAGAACATGTCGGTTGCCAACGCCTGATAATTGACGAAGTCCTGATGAACCATTTCGGGGCAATCGTAATGGCCGCCCACCTGTCTCGTGCCTGTGATATTGCTCTGATCGGAGACATCAATCAGCTACCATATATCGACAGAGAGAACCTATTCGAGCTTAGGTACAATCGCCCAACACTGGTAGCAAACATCACCCAGGAGCTGTTGTGCTCATACAGAAACCCCATGGATGTTGCATACGCCCTAAAGGAAGTATACTCAGGCATATACGCAGCCACAGCGCGCATCCAATCCCTGCAGCTGAAAAGGTTAACAGACGCAGTAATTCCCAAATCCCAAACCAACACTCTGTTCCTGGTGCATACACAGGAAGAAAAAGAGACCTTGACCAGCCAAGGGTATGGTGAAGGAATGGGCTCACGCGTCCTAACCATACACGAAGCACAGGGATTGACGTACGAATCCGTTATTATCATAAGAACAAAAGATAAAATAAAGTTGCACGATAGCATACCTCACGCAGTAGTGGCGCTGTCGAGGCACACCACCGCCTGCACCTACTATGCGGATGACACCGAGGACGCTATCGGCAACCTCGCTAAAACGGCAATAACAGCGCCAAAGAAACGAATCCTCGAGTACAATCTAAAAATGGCAGTTAAGAATCGAGACGAAGAGGTCATTGCACTTTCTGGGGAAATGTTAAGAAGGCAAAACGGGGCGGAATAAATCATTGTACAATCATCCTAACAATATATTATCTTAGTGTTTATGCCCGCTAACAGATGTCACTATCTAATTGCCTGCATCGCGGTATTAAGATTTCTTTTGATACAATGACTTTCTGGTTGTTACAAATATACGATACTTCTGTCAGCAAATAGTGGTTTGATTTGGACTTGTTCATGGTCCTTCGTTAGCCGGATTGCGGAATCAGAAAGTCAAATTTTGATCCGACGCAAGTATCGGGGAAAAAGGAGTCCCTGAAGGTGCTTCGGGTGGTTGGCCAGAGCGTCAGCCAGCGAGAGCAGTCAGTGCAGCGCGGACAGCTCCAGCATCGGCAGAATTCCTGAGTGCCCAGCGACTGACGGCAGCAGCGGCGCCGCGAGCAGCGTCACCACGTCGGTCCACGCAGCGGCAAAGGGACGAGCAAGAGAGAAAGTGTAACACAGGAATCACAGAAACCCGGTAACCACAAAGTGAACCAAATGTGAGTACATTTTGACGTTATCAGCTCAGAGTCCCCCAAAAGTGTCAGTGTCATCAGTGTAGTGAACCTCAGAATAATTAATTGAAGTGACAGTGTCATTATGGACAGTAAGCAAAAAGAAACATTATCTGTAGTTGAAACGTTCTCTTCTCTTTGGTAGTTAGTAGTTAGAATAATTATTTAGTCAAGACTTAGAATAATTTTACAAATATTAGTCAGACGGGGAACCTATGCCCGATTCTGGTTCTGTGAACAAAACTAATTTAAAAACTTGTAAAATTTTCAAAATTTCTTTGACTTAGCAAGGTTCCAAACATTGTTCATCTACTTTATCAAAATGTCTTTCTGTGTAAAAAGTCAACTTGGCTCAATTTCCAACATTGTTAAAGCGTATGAAAACTACAAAAAGGCACCAAAAGACCGTTTAGCCAAGGAATCATACTTACAAACCAGACTAGAGGCGTTAGAATTTCATTTCAAAATTGTTACTGACAACCACACAAAATTACTCTCTGAAGCATCCGATGAAATACTCGATAGCCATGAATACTTTACAACCGACATGTACTCAGAGGTAGAGGAAACGTACATCATGTACAAGGCGGACTTAAAGGAAGCTCTATCCCGCGTCGTGTCTATTGCATCGGCTGCTTCTGATAAGATAAACAAACAAGCAAATACCAAGGGGGGATCTCATGTTCACTTGCCTAAACTTATAATTCCGGTGTTTTCTGGCACATATGTAGAATGGATATCATTTAAAGACTTATTCTTATCATTGGTCCACAACAACGATGCATTAGACAATGTACAAAAAATGCATTATTTAAAGGCGCACCTCTCTGGGGAAGCTGAGCAGCTCTTACGGCATGTACCAATCACAGCTGCAACTTACGACGAGGCCTGGGTGACGTTAAATAATAGGTACAATAATAAGAAGTACTTGGTCAATTGTCTAATGCAACGATTTATGGATCAATCTTACATTGTAAATGTAACAGCTGGGGCAATAAAAAACGTGCTAGATTTAGTGAATGATACTTTGAACGGTTTGAAGAATCTAGGTGTACTAACCGAGTCTTGGGATGTGTTCATCATTCACGTGGTTTGCTCAAGGTTGGACTCTGAATCCCGAAAAAGTTGGGAAGTTAAAATAAGTACCTCAACCGAACTGCCAACCTTGAATGAATTAATGCAGTATCTAGAAGCTCGATACAGATCCCTTGAATTCTTAGACACCGAACCAAACCCAACACATGCACATGTCATGCACGCAACTGCCACCAGTGTCCATGCAGGAGCCATAGGGTGTGCCTACTGCAACAAACGTGGCCACAAAATCATCCACTGCAAGGAATTCTGTAAGCTACAATATGAAGCACGACACAAGTTTGTTATAACCAACAGGCTATGCTATAATTGCATAGGCCGTAATCACTCTGCCAATAGCTGCCGCTCTATCAACACATGCCGCATCTGTTATCATCATCACCACTCATTGCTTCATCCGACGCCAGCTTCGGGGTCGCATGTGGGTGGATCCAAGTCATCACTGGCCGTAGAAGTCAAGGCAACAGGTGCCAATGCCAAAGCAGCATCGGATAACCCTGGATCATTACCATCGAATACAGTCCACCGTTCACATCAGATTGCTTCACCATCACATACAGTCCACCGTTCTAATCAACTAGCATCATTCCATTGTCATCAAATCAACAGCATGCATACAAAAATTACATCAGGTGACAATGGTAAGCAAATGAATGAAGGCGGCCACAAATTGAGAATCGACAGGGCCAACACACATTCAGCTTGGTCACGTCACTCAAGCCATTGGTCATCATTCAAAAGAAGCCGAATATCAAAACGTTCGAGGAAATCATTCAGCACACAGTCCCATGCTCACGACCCATCCATCAATCACTCATCTGCATGTCCTACCGATCCATTCAGTCACAGCTCTGAAGTCCAGTCCAGTTGGAGACGAACTTGGATTTCTAATAATCATCATCCCCAGGTCGGTAGTTATTAGGTAGATTGATTACGCAAATTTTCGAAAAAATTGGGTCGTAGTATCGTATTTCGTGATAATAAATTGTATTGCAAATTAACTATGTTAAATTTTTATCTTATCTGTCATCAACTGTTATCGTTCATCATTTAATATATTGTTATGTTGTATATGTATTTATGTCTTTTGCAAATTCTTCATAAAACCGAGTACCAATCTGTCTCAACCAAAGCGTGTATTTTCTACTAAATAGTTTTAAGATCGCGCAAGGTGCATACCGATGCCATTTTTATCTACCTTTTGTGTCTATCAATGCATCTTGTGACACCCCCTTGACCTCATGGTGGGCGGTAGTTAAGAACTATATGTTCTTGGTGGGCGGTATGTACAATCATCCTAACAATATATTATCTTAGTGTTTATGCCCGCTAACAGATGTCACTATCTAATTGCCTGCATCGCGGTATTAAGATTTCTTTTGATACAATGACTTTCTGGTTGTTACAAATATACGATACTTCTGTCAGCAAATAGTGGTTTGATTTGGACTTGTTCAATCATAAAATATAATTTTGGTTAAGAGCGCAAAATATAGGTCAAATTGGGAAAATAATTTATATAACTAACCTATTGATTATTATATCATAACTAACAATTAAAATAAGTTATCTTTAAGAACAGAGTCACACACTAACATCAGGCAAAACATGACCTATAACGACTGAGGGGCCGAGCCATTGCCAGGTGTCTACTAAGTTCTCCGAAGACAGCTGGCATTGGCCCTGTCCTTGTTAAGTTTGTTGCCATTACTAATGTAAGTGTGACTCTGAAAACCATTAATTTAAAAAAAAGGAAAAAAAAAGAAAAAAAAAAAATAAAATAAAAAATTCTTGTATAATGAGATACACGGCTGGGGGTTTTTAGTCGGTTAACGCCCGACACTACCTGGGTCCTCTTCCCAGGTGTCCATGTGGATTTTCCCCCAGCAGTGGAAAAAAAAGGGAAAAAAGAAAAAGAAAAAAAAATATATATATATATATAAAAGATAGAATATATATACCTATATATAAATGAAACTTCCTTACCGAGTAGAAAGTAGATAAAAGAATTAAAAACTATCTCATAAAAATTACCACTCTTCAAAAGGCACGGACATAAAGTCTGTGGAATGATAACAATTTCTTAAAAAAAAAAAAAAAAAAACCATTTTACATGAAGAACTGGGTGTCAAGAAGTTAGTTTCGCGCTGGGTGCCCCACCGTTTGACCGAGGAACAAAAGTCGGCTCGTGTTAATTGGTGTCGATCTGCTCTGCAACGGTTCAATGGAGGCAGTTCAAATGCTGTCTACAATATCGTCTCTGGTGATGAATCGTGGATTCATTCATATGAGCCCGAAAGAAAACATCAATCGGCAGTTTGGGTCTTCGAAGGTGAGGTCAAGCCAACAAAAGTTATTCGCTCACGCAGCGTGTCGAAAAAAATGGTCGCTTCGTTTGTATCGAAAACTGGCCATGTGGCTACGATTCCATTACAAGAACAAAGGACAGTTACTGCTGATTGGTACACAAAAAAAAAAAAAAAAAAAATAAAAAAAAAAATAAAAAAAATAAAAAAAATTGTTTGTTTGCCGGAAGTCGTAAGAGAACTTCGTAAAACTAACCCGAATCGTCGTATAATCCTTCACCACGATAATGCAAGCTCTCATACCGCTCGCAAAACAAGAACGTTTTTAAATATGGAAAACGTGGAGTTGATGGACCATCCTCCGTATAGCCCTGATCTGAGCCCCAATGATTATTTTACATTCCCAAGAATTAAAGATATGCTACGTGGTCAACGGTTTAGCGGCCCAGAAGAGGCGGTCGAAGCTTACAAATCAGCTGTTTTGACAGTATCCACTTCAGACTGGAATTACTGTTTCAATGATTGGTTTAATCGAATGAAAAAGTGCATTGAATGTCACGGAGACTACTTTGAAAAACAATAAAAGTAAATAATATTATGATATCTTTGTACTTTTTTCTATTCCCGATCATTTCGGTATCGCCCTCGTACATTATGTTATAGGTTATGGTAGTAGAAATTAGTTGATTTGCCTTGTCTAGGAGAGGTAACCTGATAAGTTAATTTGCAGCGGCAGTTCCTTGCCTATCTGAAGTGCACCCTCCTCGTGGGATTCTCAGCAGAATTCTAGTTGGAAATTTGGACTCATTATGCAGCTATTTGTCTAAAATTTTCTCGGTAGTCTGACTGCACTGTATTAATGGGGCATGCTAACTCACCGCGGCACAGTATACCCCTTCTGGCGCGCCGCGCGGCCGGCGTGCGCCATGACGTGCGCGCCCAGCGAGTGCCCCACCAGCTGCAGCTGCGAGATGTCCAGCCCCGACTCATGCAGCGCCATCAGCGCCGCGCCCAGCTCTCGGCCTATCTGGAAGAATATGGCAACTGTTTAGCCGAGCGTCCTCTGACGGTTTAACTAAGTTAGTTCGCATAGTTGAGACATTTTTTGTTTTTTCATGTGCGTCCACTGCAAACTATGCATGTATGAAAAACTGGCTCAACTATGCGAACTAACTAAGTTTAGCCGGCAGTCGGACGTTCGGCGTTAGGCTTAAGTACCTCATCTAGCTTTGCCAATCGGCTAATGGCTAATTCATTGGGCGTGATAGCTTGATACATTGATTTGATACATTAGTACATCCAAGCACCGATTAATGTTGGGGATTAGCAAGTTACAATTATGTCACCTGAATAAGTTGTACATACTTATCCATTATTCAAGCATTATTCTATTAAACGTATCAGTCCATCTAAAGTTACGACAGAACTCGCTAACTGCATAGTAATTTTATTTTAATTTGTGAATGCATCACGCGGATTCACGCGTCCCACCGCATTGTGCTATCCGTAAAAAATGAGCCCAAGTATGTTAAATATTTAGCTACTTAGATAGTCTTGTTTGTAAGGTAACACTTGCACCAGCAATCCGATAGGGACTTCTAAGCCCTTCCTTTGTCCTAGAAGGCAGTTACTCAATATACGCGTGTAGAGTCTATAATTTATGGTAAACGTTACATTCAACTGGTTTTAAGGGAACATGTGTGTATGCACGACACAGGAGGCTCACTCCGACTTTACGTTCAAAAATTCTCGAACTGCTAATCGCTACCTCTACTTTGAGGTTCTAATGAAACTCTACTAGCGTCTTTATTAGCGTACTGCTCATCTGCAGTATCGTAGATACCTAATCGTAGAATGGAAGAGCCCCGAGGCGCACTGTGACCTGTGAGCCTGTGATCAGGTGGCGCAAGGATTTAGGTGCAGTCTTCACCGTTGTGTACGTTGACCTACATACATACATTAGTAAAATCTAGTTAATTTTAAAAATAAATTAAATGTTTCTATGAAATTAATTGTGCTATCTAATTTCAGCACTGATTGCGTAACCTTATCCGTTCAATGTTGCCCCTAGGTTGCGTGAAGTTTCGATACGACACATCTTATTCAAGTTACCTTAACAGCGTTCGGAACAGCATACAGCACATAGCCCAGCGGTATCCCAAGATACCCGCTCCGGGCCTCCTCTTCCCAGTCCAACAACAGCACATTCCGCTTCCTCTTGTTGATGTAAGCATTCAGAACGGCACTGGTGGCGGGGCCGGCGGTCTTGCCTCGGTAGCCGAAGGTGTAGATCACTGTCGGGAGCGTGAGGTCCACGCATGATGAGACGATAGGCTGCGGTTTGGATAATGGCGTCGCTATGTAGTTTTCTATTGAGCTGGAATGTGAGGAGTGAGATTTGATAGTATACTTGGTATTTGTTAGTAACTGTTCTTATGTAAAGGGTTAAATACAATTTTATCGTAATTTTTATGCTCATGTTTGCAAATTACGTACGTACATCTAGATCTAATTTAGAGACTGCAGTTTTAAAGTCAATAGTTAACTACTTATGTAAAGTTACCTCGTTACCAGTATTAACTGTAAGATACAAATGGTTAAATATAAGTAACTTATGTATGGAAATAAGTATAAACAATGGTTGCGGGCGTTTGCTAACTAATTAATATTTTCTTTTGTTCTTTCTTCGGCGGCCCAATACTTATAGTGGCCAGCCGGCCACGTGCCTACATAACTAATCTTTTTAGGGCAGTAGTAATTAATGCGTGGCAGTAACGTTGATGGCCCGACGTCATTTATCGTGGTAAGCACCTACCTATACTCAGTGCCAAATGGGTATGTATATGGAACGTTTTATAAATCAGCACAGTGGCTGTTGACCTGCTGTCCCGATGGTCCACTTATGAAGGTAGACCTATAATTACAAGCCGGTCAATACATTGCAATATTACAAAACACATACTTATTATATATTTATATATATTTACATTTATTATGTTGTTAAATGCGCAAAAGTGGTAAGGCCGTACCTATGTACCGGGATCCTACTGTAAATTCCTACGGGATAGAGTAGGTACTCAAGTTCCTAGCGTACCTACAAAGCCTAGCTTATAAGAAATAACCTAAATCGATTTTACAACAATAAATATCATATTAACCATCACAATAACTTTACAATTACAACGGTGCCGCAGGTTACGAAAAAATGTTAATGAAATAGAGCTGTGCGACGTAAAAAACCAGTTGATTGATTGCACGCAGCTTGCACATCGAGTCGAATCGGTATTCGGACGAAAGTCGGCTCGATTACAACCGATTACGTGAATCCACCCAGGGGTCATCGTTGTATAACTGTCCCCTGGTCTAGTTCTGACGACCTTGCCCCTGTGGGTATGTGGTCACGTATGATTGCCAAAATCAGCAATTTCACCCAAAATTACTCAATACTTGTCTTGTTATGCTAATTTAATGAATTTATTGCGTTCGAGAATGTGAACCAGCAGATAGAGCGTATAATTATTGGTATTTGGAAGAATATAAATAAGTATAGATAGTAAACAAGCTATTCTTACCAATAAATTATGAAAATCTAATCTTGCACATTTTATCTTTGCTATATCCTTTATCTGCTTTATCATATTCAACCTACCGATCTCGGCCCTACGCCTGCGTCTTAACTTAAGAAATAATTAATTTAAAATTATAAAAACTTCACTCTTTAGTACATCACCCTGGTCGGTAGGTATTCCAATGAGTAATATAATACCTAATGCCATAATGGAAGGTGACGCGCTGAGGACCTTACCCTTGCTGCGGTTAGCGGTTCTTTGTTTGTATACAACTGTAGGTGCCATACGATTAAGCGCCTAAGGAAGATTCCTGATCAGCAGCCAAGTTATTGTCGTCTCCTTATTATTTTATAGTATTGTGTATAGGATGACATTTTATCAGTGACATTCCCGTTGCCAGGTGAATGTACCAGTGATCACAGCTGTTCTAGAAAAATTGCTGCTCCATTAATTAAAGTTGGGTAAAGGTAAGTAGTTGCTATGAAACAGCAAATTTTTTTTCACGACACAATAGATTTTCAGCGTCTGATTTCGCGCGATTTAACCGGTTAGTTTAAATAGGTGCCTAAGCTACTCGTAAGCGTAGAGCTTTGCGAGACATTTTTTTTGTGTTTGTTCTCTTATTTTATTGGGTATTCTGGGTTTCCAGTGTTCAGGTTCAGCTGATATTCAAGATATAATTTTATCTGCCTTTTATGGTTATTGATCTCATCATCAGAACTCTTAACTTCTTTATATTTTTAGTGTCGAAATTTTGTAAGTGGAACTTTTTCATTGCTCGTGAGTGTAGTAAGCTCATAGATGTATGTACCTATCTATTGCTTCCATTTTGTAGGTACAGAGGGCCAATACACCTGAATCCTAGCAGGTAGCAGTACACTGTTACTATGAGAGGGGTCAGGTTTCTTTGCCCTCAACATGTTTTTAATTTATAAACATACAAATTGCTTACCCCTTGTAACATCTTAGCCAAGCAGCACTAGTTATGTGTGAAAAACCTGAAAAATTGAATAAAGTTTTTAATTTATATTAACCCTCATTTTCCTTTGATTTAATTCTGAGTTATACATAAAGACTCCCAAATTTTTGCATAAAAATATAAATAAGCTAGTATGCGTAAGTTTGAATGCGAAACATAGAAGAAACATGCTTACCAAATATTATCGTAATAATCCAGACACAAATACTGGCACTCCACATTTTAACTGGCCGCTTTGCACATTAACCAAAAAAACAAAAACAATCAAATTCTAAATTTGAATAAATTTAATTTTGGCGCGCTCTGGCGGTGCGTGCGGCGACCGACTGCGCGCGGCGTGGCTACTGCCCCCGACCACAGCCAGGGAAATAATATAAGCAAGCGGCTTTCCAAGGAGCATCCACAAACAACTCCATATTGTTTTTATTATACCACACAAGACAGCACAACCACAATACGAAGTCAATCATCATCAGCTATGCTTCACTTTGTTCAGTCGTTTTGGCGGTAACGTGTCGGCATTATGTTTTTCAGTGCCTAAAGTATGAAAGGAAAACATAAGTAGAGCTAATTATGGAATCTAGTGTTCTTAGTTGATCCTTGACCTTGCTACTAACGTTTTTCGGAAGTTTAATGAAATGTTGGTGTTTTGATAAATGCTTATTTTTCTAATTACTTACTGCATTCCGAAAAAAGTTTTTTAATAACTGAGATTAGAGGAAGTATGTATAAAAACTGGACATAAAATTCAATCGATTTATTTTAATCGAATCACATGAAGGTACACAAATACAACACAACACTCACTTAATTCTACTAATTACAAAAATATTACGAAGATATCCATTAATATTTGAATGTGATACTTACTTACTAAACATATCTTGATTAAATTAAAATTATTCAACTGTATCGATCTAAATGGTAGCAAACTTTAGTTACTTAACTTTATGACTAGAAGAACGAAATACTTTATTTACTAAGGTTTTTACATGTTCCATTTATTACTATTTACATCTCTTAGAAATCGTCAGATTTCCCTCCGCTTTCTTTTATAATTATTTATTTGTCTACCACAAAATCCTATTAACGTACATTATTAAATTAAATTAATACTGACACGTTGTAATACAAAAGAAAGTGTAAAACACGACTTTTCGCAGATCACGATTTTCTCGGAACAATATAGACTCATTCTAACCTTATCCCTAGCCAACAAACAATTTCTCCCCAAAAGTTTTAAAGTATACAAGTAAACTTACACAAATAACCTATTCAATTCCATTCAACAGAAAATATCGGAAGTTTTTAATCGGGAAGTTATGATTTTCGATACCGAAGTACCAGGCAATCACGGCCTGTAGGAAGTGTGTCAAGATTAGTCTGGAAGATTAGTTCAGGTTGGCGCGAGGGCCACGTTGTTCGGCACCACCCCGGAGGCGGCGTCCTCGGCCGCCTCTGTGTCGCTGTCCTTGAGAGCCAGGTCGTCTGGCTCGTCCCTCATGAGGGCGCGGTACTTCTTGGCGATGACCTCCCAGTCCACGACGTTTTCGATGCGGGTGACGTGCTCGAAGCCGGCCTGCGAGCCCAGCGGACTCAGGTGCACCACCGACAGACGGGTGGAATCTGGGAATCCGACAGGTTGAATTAGGGCGTGGCAAAAACAAAAGAATGAACAACGTTGTACACTCACGGGCAATGAAATAGTTCCACTCACAAAAATCCGACACCAAACGACCCCAATTTTTTCTAATATTTAATTTAAAATCTGAACAAAAATATATGATTGTGTTTAGTTGGTAATATTCTGATGCTCCCTTAAATTTACTTCAATGTTGCAGAAGGCGTCATAAAGCTAGCTTTTTCCGTTTAGGAGTAAATGTGTGTTTTTCTCTGTGGAACCTTTTCATTGCCCGTGAGTGTATTTTTATTATACATAGGTACTATTTATAATTAGCAAGAAATATTATAATTATTAATATTTTGTCATGTCGCATGTATTCTTTGCTACATACATGTTACTTACTGTAGCAACATGATTTCTACTGAAGACAGCAACAAATGCTTGTTTAGTGCATTCGCGCTAATAGCAATGAGATGATAATTTTCGCGATATTTATAACAACGCAAAATTGCATTGACCTATTGCATTGCATTATGCTTTTTAGCACAAAATCTTGAATCTATGATTATGACCAAATTGTTATTTTTATCGGGGAAACAAATTGACTAACGCATACCCGTTTCCAATGTCATAGCTTCGGCTCTGCAGAGCAAATAGTGAAAAAGTCTCTACATTTCAAAGTTTTCTATTGGTTTTATAAGTTGCTAATTTGTATGCACAATAATTACTTTTAACAGACTCACACAGCATACTAAAAATATAGCACTTAGTTTATATCTATATTAGGAAATTTTATATTCTTATCCATGGCATATTAATATAGCATAGGTAAAGCTTTAAAGCCTGGCCTCTGGCCTCTGACCTCAGTTTCATAGTTTAACGTTATTTGACCAGGTCTGCAGAGCTGAAGTTGTAGCCTATCAAGAATAACGGTTAATATTATGATATGCTACAAGTACTTCAGCTTTTTGAGAGTCGTGTTCCTGCATACCTAACGCTTTGTTTGGTCCCCCAAATTCTGTCTAAAAGAGGAACTTTCTCTATGCTATGCGCAAATCCACTTACCTTTAGGCACGACCTGTCCCCGCTTAACCTTGGACAGCCACTTGGAGCCGGCCTTGCTGCGCGCGCTGCTCGCGTCGTCCCGCGAGACGCCCACCATGTGCACCAGGCTCGGGCGCTTCTTCTTACTCATGCGCGCCTAGTAGCAAAGATTATTGTTTATCGTTAAAAAATATATTTATTCGGAGAGTAATGTGATATAGAGGCCTGATCCTGCAGTGGATGATTAGTGGCTGATGATGGGGTAGGTAGAAAGATGTGCAGTCGCCAGTGTTGTTTTTAGTCCCAATCAAACTAGAGCATTTTTTTTATAGCTGGTCATGTGCACCAGGCTTGGACGCTTCTTCTTACTCATGCGCGCCTGGTAGCAGAGATTGTTACATATTTACTAGAGATGCCACAACTATTCGGTATTCGGCCTATTCGGCCAGTTATTTCAGTATTCGGTATTCGGCCGAATACCGAATACTTAAAAAAGTAGCAAATATCTTACAAAAAGGAATAAAAAAATCAATTTGATCGAAACATTTAACTATCAAACAATAATTAATTGCGAAAACCTGAATACAACATCGCGCTTACGACAGTTGCGCTTTTCTTCATAAAATATACAATACCTGCTACTGAGACACAGGTATTTTTTAACAAAATATATAAGGTTTGGCTACTTATTCGAGTTGGTACAACTCAATAAAATATACAATACCTGCTACTGAGACACAGGTATTTTTTAACAAAATATATAAGGTTTGGCTACTTATTCGAGTTGGTACAACTGGTGGTGAACCAGTTATACGGATCTGCCGTAAGATTAAGAAGAACACTTTTTAAATAAAACTTTAACTTATTGAATTATACTGGATCACCTGCCGAATATTCGGTGGCCGAATATTCGGTATTCGGCTGAGAGCGCCGGCCGAATATTCGGTATTCGGTATTCGGCCAAATCACTATTCGTGGCAACACTAATATTTACCATTGGAAATACATTAAATTGTATGCTGTTTCTCCCTTGCAGGGTAGGTAGAGAAGCATTGCTGAACTTTAAGTCAGTGTCGTGTTTAGGCCCATTCATAGAGTAACTTTTATTATGGCTGGACCTAATGTAATAGGCGGCAACGGGAGGATAGCCATCTCTCGGCACAAACAAGACCCTAGAACTAATAGGACAAATACATACATGTCCAGCCAGAGAATCGAATCCTCGGCACAATAGAGTTACTAAGCTTTTATTTCTTAATCCGACTTTCCCGTAAATTTACATCATCAAATCATAAGATAATACCATCATTAACCATTATCTTTACAATAGGTATGACTATAGCATTACCATTGCTATAAATCTTAGTTATCAGTTATCTATCACAGAGTTCTAGGACTAAAAGACCATTTGCGATAGTACATACGGGTGTTTATGAATATCAAGTTTTCCCAATAATTTTAGTTGAAGTATTTAGAAGGTATTACTATGTATTTAGTTTCCTTACGAGAGTAGGAATTAGGATGCATTTATCTCTTAAAACTGGTTTACCTACCCAAAATAGATACCTGCTAGTTTAACAAAATTAACACCATGATAAATAATTCATTATTATTCATCTCTAAGGTTTTGACCCTATTATTTAATTCTCATTATAACATCAGCAGTTATCTGAAGGGCTTATCTCAATATACCTTGAAATTCTTACCTAGAACTATATCTTGAAAGGTTTGTTTGTATCCATTGTGTATCTAATGCTTAATGAATGGCTGATGAGACTATTAAAATTCTATCCGTGTGTAAAAACTGTTCTGTCACAGGACCGTAAAATCCTTGTGTGTGTTCTAAAACTATAGGATTTATTGTAGAGATGTAAAACAGTTTCCTGCCTTGGCCGCCAAGCTGGTAGGAATGAGATAAGGAAGGCCGAGGATTTGTTTGTAGCATAATTAGATGACCTCAAGTTGTTCAAATTGAATCCTAGACCTAGACAAAGGCGGCCTTATTATTAAAAGCTCTCTCTTAATCTTATCATCGCTCTACATTTGTGGCCTTGTGGGGGGGTGGGGGTTGCAAAAGTGGTAGGCATAGTTAGCCAAAAGGGAGTGCCTCGGGAGGTCATTCTGAACAACTTTGCTTCGTAATATTTGGAAATTAAAATGATGATGTTGATGATGAAAATGATGATAAAACTATATCTACCTACCTGTTGTCAACATTCTGTATAGCGGAAGTCGTATCGTAAGCTACCGCACGCGACGCGGTATCTATGGTCTTATTAACCCTGCCACAAGACTGCTGGAAAATAAACAAGACATCTCACCTTACACCTGGCAATGAGCCACATGAGCCAGGTGGTGACGAGGTTGAGCGGCGACGGCGCCGTGCTGGTGCGGTGCATGTTGCGGATCAACTTGGACAACCCATACTTCCACTCGATGTCCGATTGCGCCTGCAATGTTATGGAGTTAGAGTTTCTGTTGGCAGTTGGCGCGTTTAGTAACCTATTGATTTCGATTCTGAAGGCACAAAATTTAATTTTAGTAATGTGTAACTATAAATTTTGTCAGAGGAAAATTAGATTAACGGAAACACTCAATTAGGAGATTAGGTAGATTTGTGCCTTCAGAATCAGCATAAATAATTGTTACGTTAGTTAATAGTTACGTACGAGTAAGTTCATTGTTAGTATTTAGTTAAGTTTATTGTTAGTATGTTAGGGTTGTACAGGGCGGAATTTTGTCAGTGACGTTCGTGTTCTCAAAAACTTCTGTATTTTATCGACTTACTCTGGAATGGAATGGAAAATCCCACCAGTCTGCTATGCCAATTGATAAAATACCACCAAATATTTAGTTAAGGGCTTCAAGTTTATTATATTTTTTTATTTGGAGAGTGTACGAGATGTGATTTTTTAACTGAATTTTCACTATAGTGATTATTATGAGACATGAAAAGCTATTTCGGAGCTTTTAGGTTTAGTGACTTTTGGTTCTGGTAGGTATCACATCTTTCACAATCTCTTAGTTTATCAACTATATTTAAAATAGGCACAAGCGATTTATTTGTATAATAAGTATCATGTACCTACTGCTGATATTTACAACATAGATACTTAAATGGCAGGAAATTTACTGTATAATTATTCTTACATATATTATTAAGAATATTTACCTACTTATCGCTGTAAAAATATATTTTATACCAATACATATCATATTGCGAGTGATGTACCTACACAGGTTATAAATAAGAGTGATTAGATAAAACATATTCTAATTAGTAAAGATTAGATGGCCTTGGCACAAAATTCAGTTTCAGTTTTGTAACGAGTAGGTACATACCTGAAGGTACTAAAGTATTAAGAACCTGTATCATAATGTTTGGATAACATTTATATGAATTATAATTTATAAAAACATAACTTCAGACATTTACAACATTAATGTATATCCTCTTCATTCTGAAACAGGCACTTAGTAGAATCTTATAGGTCACATTATGTTTCTACGATTGATTATTTTAATGTAGAGCAGGATGTAGATGTAATAATCTTTACTTACCTTTTTTATAAGTTTTTCGTATTTTTTTAAATGTTTATTTTTATATATTGAGTATTAATTTTAATTAATAGCGATGTACGGTGGCCTGCGCCTAAAAGTATATAGGCGGAGTTTTTAAAATAGCGATCCCTGATGATGAAGGGACCAGCTACTTGTTAATGTATCGTCTATTTTTGTTTGTGAGCGCTGACATTATCCGCTGTACGCTGCTTGCATATTCAGCGGCCGGCCTTGTTACTAGTTTCCGCCGTGTTAGTGTTCTTGCTTTAAATAAAGCTATTATATCATGTTTTTACAGAAGATTTACAGTGACAAGATTAGTGTCTCTTGAATAATTTGTACTACCTGTGCCATGGTTAGCACAAGGGCTTTTAATTTTTGTTTAGCATTGTAACGATAAAATATTTATGTGAAGGTGAGATGTTACTTTAGGGCCCAGGCAACATTGATTGTTTCCATTATCAATCTAATGGTCCTTAGCAAAAGGGCTATTGGCACTGACTCAATTATGATTCTTTCCACATTCTCTCCGTGTTTGGTCGGCCGGTGTGTGTGTGTCGCCGCGAGCGTTACCTGGATCCTCTGGTACGTGTCTGACATCATAGCGATGAGCAGATTGATGAGAACCACCACGGACACCAGCATGTAGATGCCGAACACTATTTTGAACAAGTAGTTGGTCCACACGGGTTGCACGTTGGCGTCGTTGCGGTGCACTCGTGTCTGCTCCGTCGTCGTCTGCCCGAACACCGCGAAGAACAGAAGCTCGAACGAGAAAAACGGGTTCATGGTCACTGCGAACAAACGTAACACGTGACAGAGGCAGTTACCTGGATGCGCTGGTACGTGTCCGACATCATCGCTATAAGGAGGGTAATGAGCACGACGACCGACATCAGCAAGTAGCTCCCGAACACCACCTTGAACAGGTTCTGCGTCCACAAGGGCCGCAGCGCCGAGATGTAGTTCAGGTCCGACAGCGTGATCTGGCCGAATAGGGCGAAGAACAATTTCTCGAACGCCTCAACCGCACTCAACGACGCTAGAAGACAATACTGAACATGGACCTGGTCTGTTATCATCACACACTCTCTACGTAGCAACGGGTCGGGCTAGGGACGGGGTGACTCTTGTAATGCTCTAGTTTCTACTGTATTTGAGGTTTAGCTTATGTAACTGAGTGGGTGGTTTAATTGATTATTAATTATGTTATTTAGTTGTGAGTTTTAGTTCTGTTTTTGTTAGTTTAAATGTTGTTATAGTTTTAAATTGCACAGTAGACTCTAGAGCATTTCATTAATAATTAAGATGCAGTTATTTAAGGTGTTAAAAACCACCCCTAGCCCTCTACAGCAGACAGCTAAGTGTCGTGAAACATCGACAGCGTTGGCGCCAGAGCGGCGCACATTGACGAACAGCCAAACATATCTCGAACAAACATAAAATGGCATCTAGCAGACACCGGTGATACAGAAACGCAGGACAGTAAGCCAGCCACGGACATGCGCAAATCAAACTGATCCACAATGCAGTGAGCGGGCCCGAGCGCCCCATTCCACTAAGTTACTAACACAGGGAGTGACGCGCGCAATGCATGTTCTGTGTAAAGCGACGCGCGCATTCCGTGAGGCAGAAGATGCATTGTGTGCCCGGCACATGCCCGCACTACGCCCGCCGCGCCATACTAGATCCAACAACAACAATTATATGGGCATGGTTGAACTTCTCTTCTGGTCATGGCAACGGGTGATGTGATGGTTGATGATGTCGGATGTTGGTATATTACAAGACCTAACACATTCCACATAGTGTTTCATAGCAAGACAAAACTAACGGCTATCACTGACAGATATTGATCGCTCAACGATGATAACATTCTCGATGTGATAGTAAAAGTTAAAGCTTATAAGCGGATGCATGGATCTTTAGAAATTAAATAAGTAAAATAAGAAGAAGCACATCGAGATAAAATGTGATCATCGTGGATAGGTGACAATGATATTGTACGTCTATCTGTGGACTTACGTCCTGCCGGCCCTTGCTTCCTCCGGTATGACTCTCCAGAGAGAACCAATTGGCGCTTTGATCGTCGAAGATTACCATCTATTACATCAACAATCGTGTTAAATATGGGGGGAAGTAAAGACAAGATCATGACTTTTTTATACAATAGGGGTCAACATTAAATTGAATGATGAATCTATCTTAATTAACATCGAGTTACATGAAAAAATATACAAGAGAGGTGCTTACCGTCTGAAAATAGTTTTTTCCTCTGTTGTCTCGCATATCTTCTGTCTTCTTCTTTGTACAAGTTTCTGAAGGGCTGGTTGAGAGCCACGATGTGCATAGAGAAGCCGAACACAAAGATGGCGAGCACGGCGAGGAACCGGCCCAGGTCCTTCATGAGGTCGCCGATGATGATGGCCCACGGACCGAACAGGTGGTGGAACGAAAGGAAGTCGAGGATCTGAACACACGCCAGCAGGAAGGACAGCGCGAAGCACTGGTTCCGGCAGTACATGAGCGTGGGCCAGTACACGCGGTTCACGAAGATCCAGCCCACCACGTGCGTGGCCACGCCGATCATGCCGATCAGCAGCACGGCCACCTTGATCCAGCCCAGACCCGACTTGTCGCTGGGGTCCGTCAGCTCAAACAGGAGCAGCCCACTCAGCCAAATGAGAAGCATCCACTCGTACCACTTAGGCACTAAACTATCTCTAAATATCGAATTATGTATAGGCGTAATTGCCACTAACGACAGCAATGTCATAAGATAAATATGGGATGTCAGATACGACATAAACTTAATGATCGGAACTTTATTATATTTTGAGACGGGAAGGGAGAACACCATCCAGACTGGTGGACAAAATATAAAGGCGACAAAAAGGAACATTATTTTGATGCCGCTCCACCGGAGGCTCCCTCTCCAGAGTTCCTGGAAAATAAACGAGATTAGAAAATCCATCTGGATAACAAGGCATTGAGCATGTAGCAGTTGAAGTTACCTATTGTTTACCTGAAGATATCTTTGTACTACGGTGTGCGCGATGACCTCCTTCTGTTCGTTCTCTATGAGCACGTCGAGGAACTCTATCTGGCGGTTGTCAGTGGCGGTGAGGATGTGCCCGGCGGAGTCGGCGCCGGCCGCGAGTGCCAGCAACTCCGTGGCCATCGCCTCGCACTGCTTGCCCGCCGCTATCAGGTCTTTGGCACGTTCTTTTTCCTGAACAGAACACCCATTCAATGCTTATTCGTCAAATCAAAACAGAATCGAATTCCTAATATAGTTTCCGAATTCCCTGGGAACTAATACTGACCTTTGTGGATAAAATTATGTAAATATTAGACAGCTTAGCGGCGGTGTCGACCGGCGCCGGCGAAACAAGGACGAACTCTTCTATCGGGAGGTTATTGTGGTTCTTGGAGCACACCATCAAGTTGTACACGAATCTCTTGTCTTCCATCAGGGATTGTGTGTCATGTTCCTTGTGCAATAAGTATTCTAACACATCGTTGTGGTTTTCTGACGCTGCGAACCAGATAGGTGCACAGTTGAGATTAGTTTCACTTTTGGGTGACGCTCCTGATTCACACAGCAGCTTGACAACGTTTAGATGTCCAGCTTTGGAAGCACAATGTAATGGAGTCCAGCCATTTTTGTCGGTTGCATTAATCTCAGCGCCTTGGCCCAGTAGCACCTCCACCATCTGGTAATGTCCGTGCGTGGATGCTATATGGAGACCAGTTTTTCCGTGACGGTCTGTACTTTGAAGTAGTTCAGCTGATCTGCTCAATAGTAGTCCCACTATCGACATGTGTCCTCCAAAGCAAGCCAGGTGAAGAGGGTTGTAGCCCTGTAAATGAAAGAATATTATAACTACAGGCTTTTCATGTCATAAGTCTATCCATTATACCTCAAAGTATATTTCAGAGGTGACGACTTACATAAAACAAGTGATGATTGCTGAAAGCTTAATGTGGTCACCGGCCTGAGAAAAGGCCAAGATCCTACGGTAGCCTGAAGTAGGATAAGACAAAATTCACTCACATTTTCATTAGTAGCTGCATCGACTTGCACCCCAGACGAGTTGAGCAACAGCCGCACGACGTTCTCATTGCCGTTGTATGCTGCCAGATGCAGGGGAGTGAAGCCGGACTCTGCGCCCAGCTCCGGTACTAGTGAGGTGCCGGTGGGCGACTCGGACTTGACCGTGCCCGGCACGTGCGCCAGCAGCTCACGGACCGTCTCTGAGGGAAGATGATGGAGTATTGAAGACAAGTTGGTAAACAACAGAGAGTGCACAACAGACTCTGCCATGTAAAAGTAGAGTAAAAGTACGTAATCGTTTTTAAACACTCACCAGCTTGTCCATAATATGCTGACACGTGCAAAGGCGTTAGTCCAAGCTTCTTGCTGGATATCCTAAGCGTGTTTGTAGACCTCATCACATCCAACACATTAGTGTGCCCATGTTGCGCCGCCAAATGTACTGCGGTCAGACCCCCTTTGTTCTCGTCCGTACAACTAGCGCCGGCCCGGACTAGAACCCGCACTACGTCTGCGTGTCCACCCTCAGCCGCCAGTTGCAAAGGCGTTGAATCATTTAGTTTATTCCGGGCTGATATCACTCCAGTTCTGTCGAACTTCATCAGCTCCTCAATCACCTTTACCGACCCTTGAATAGCGGCAATGTGAGCGCAAGTGTTACCGTCCTTTGTCGTGGCCATTACTAAATTCGGATGCTGTTGGAGAAATAGTTGTGCTACTTCAGAAAAGTTGTTTTGCGCTGCCGCATGGATGGGCTTTTGACCCATTTCGTCGGTCGCATCAATATTGGCCCCCAGCTCAAGCAGTAATTTACATACTTCTATTTGTCCATTCCCAGCTGCTAAATGTAAAGGGGTTTGCTTCTTCAGAGTGAGGACGTCAATCATTGCATTGTGATCTCTGATGAGAAACTTTACTAAATGCGTATACCCGTTCATGGCGGCCAAATGTAGAGCTGTTCTTCCGTTTCTTGCCTTGGAGTTGATGAAGGCTTTGTTGGTTAGAAGAGCGTCACATACTTGTATGAAGCCGTGTTCTGCGGCTAGATGTAGAGCAGATCTGCCCTCTACATCAAACACGTCCACTCTTGCGTGGTTAGAGAGTAGTGTGTTCACGAGCTCCATGTGCCCTCGGTTGCAGGCTATGAGGAGCGGAGTCCACCCTTGCGAGTTCTGTTTGTTCAACGCTCTACCAATATCAGCCGCAGACATGTGGGTGATCATTTCGCTCATTATGTCATTGTTGCCCGCCACCGCACAGACGTGAAAAGCCGTTTCGTGGCTATGTTTGGTCGTTAACGTTACATTAGCCCCATTCTCTATTAGTAGCTTGACTACTTCTCTGTCGTTGGAGGGGATTTTCACTTCTTCTTTGGATATCTTGCACGCATAGTGCAGCGCGCTGGAGCCATCTTCGTCGACTGAATCGATGTAAGATGTGGCTACGCTCTCGCCCTTCGTGTCCTTGACGAATTGTATCAGATGTCGCACCACTTCCGGCTTGCAGCTGCGACACGCCATGTGCAGGGGGGTCTCACCGGACTGGAAACAAAAATATTATAATTAGTTATAGTCTTGAACATAGGTATTTATTCACGAATAATAATTTGATGCAGATAGATATTTGTTCAAGGGTTTTCAATTACATAATGATAACTTAAAACCGACGATCAGTGGGTGCAGCAATGCGCCTTTGCCTCTACACTTGTACAGGCGTAAGTGTTTATGATGGCGAATCACACCCTAACGGCATCGACATTAGACATTCGGTAGACAGAAAAGGAAATGCTAGACCATGACGCCTTTTAACAGAACTGGAGCGGCGAGGCCTTTATATGGATAGGTGGAGACGAACAAGGAAAAACCGTACTTTGGCAGTGGAACACAATAATCGCCAATCCACTTGCATTAACATTTTGGACATAATATTCAATAGGCTCCGAAACGAGACGATATGTTCATTTGATGTAATTTAAAATATTTTCATTTACATCAAATAACCTATTTTATCCATGAATATACCTACTATAAGCTACTTTTTATCCTAAAAAAATACGGGAAGTTCTACAAAAATAGCCTCCAGAAGAGCTAGTACAAAATAAAAGCTAGGTACCTTAGTCTTCCTCAGCGGGTCCCCGCCGTCCTCCAGCAGCAGCAGCAGCGTGGTCAGGTTGCCGAACTTGGCGGCGACGTGCACGGGCGTCATGCCGTCCTCCGTCGCCTTGTTGGGGCCCGCGCCCGACTTCAGCAGCATGAGCACGCACTTGTCGCCTGCAAGGAATAAGGAGTAAGGGACCTGAGGAGCAATGGCGAAGTGAAAACGAACGAAGTAATTAGTGTCAAAATTTATTCAATTCATCAGGAAGCCTGTGTACCTATCGTGAACTGGTTTTGATAACGATTTTCAAAATGTATTGAAAATGATACCAATTACTTCTTTAATGTTATTTCGTTAGGACTTCGCGATAGGACCCCTGTCATCTACGTCATGTTTTTGGTTGCATGTACTTTTGTGATGAGTGACGTCCGGCGCTTCCTGAGTGGTCAGCAATCTGGCCAAATCTTTCGTCAATGTGGCCAATATTAGACCAACTCTAGTTTGTTACAGAGGAAGACTGTTGTGTTTGAACCCCGATGTTGTAAATCGTGTGTCTGATTAGCGCTAAAACTTTGAATTCGGGGCGGCTGTTTATTAACCAATAAATAGTTTTCGCGTGCCCACAGTAGGTACATTAAGGCTGCTTTTAATGGATTTCCTGGAAAGTTTTGCACAATAAGACTGCTACGAATACGTTAGATATTCTTGTGGCAACCTCTATCATAAAAGCATCTAATCCTCAAATGGTAACGGTTGATTATTATTTCACGAACGATGAGCCTATAAAATCCCTCTAAACAGGAAGTGAAGGGCAAAGACCTGAATACCTAGCACGAGGCGCAAGACTTGACAAAAGTTTTCCGCGATCATTCACATCGCGCGGCCTGAAGAGTGACTCCGCCAGAAAACTTTTGTCACGTCTTGTCGTACGTGTCTTGCGCTCCGTGCAACAACAGCCACTTCTTGTCTCACCGTCAGGTATCCTGGCGCCGATATGCAGCGGGGTCTCGCGCTGCTTGCCGCCGCGGATGTGCACGTCGGCCCCGTACCCGAGGAGAGTCTCCACCACCGCCGGCTTGCACGCCTCCACCGCGATGTGGAGCGCTGTGTAGTTGCTCTGGAATGTGGAGGTGGAGTGGGTAATTGGATAGTGGAAGATGATTTACACAAAGTTCGGACTAGAAAGGGCTATGAAAACTTTGGTCGCAGAAAGAGAATCTTGTAGATTTTATGGGAAACTTAGAAAATAAATAAAGAATATATAGATTATTTATTTAGTTATAGCAGAAATAAAAAGTAGCTGAATCAAATCCCGTTACCGACTAAACTTTGATTCTCATTTGCAAGTTAACACCTAGCCTAAGATGAAACGAAATCGCCTCGCTAATCTACCTATTAGAAGATTAGTTGAATGACTAAACTTACATTGGTGGTGACATCGACGTTTTCTCCCTTCTGTATGAGCGTGTTGATGATGCCCACGTGTCCGTAGCGCGCCGCCGTGTGGATACTGCGAGCGCCATCCTGAAAGTTTAATATTTTGATATACTTAATAAACTTTTATATACTTAAACAATTTTCCATTTTGAGAGTATTTCTTCGTATAACTATTGGGTTGTATCCATTACAGTTAAAACTCGATTAAATTAATAAATAAATATGTGGGCACATCTCACACACGGCCACCCGACACCAAGCTAGGCAGAGCCTGTGTTATGGGTATCGGACAGCTGATATATCTACACAAATACATAGCTAGATACATATTAAATATAAATATCAACACCCAAGACCCGAGTACAAATATCTGTCTTTAAACAAATATCTTCCCCAGCCGGGAATCGAACCCGGGACCTTCGGCTCAGCAGTCAGGGTCACTAACCACTGCACCAGTCGGCCGTCGATTGATTTGCTTTTATGAAAATACCGAAGTGACAATGAAATACTTACATGTCTCTAGCAACCTTGAGTGCTCGTGGTAAAAGTACTACTTTTATTCCAACCAACCGTACCGCACTTTCTTACTTAACCTTCCCATCACCAGCACTTCCTTACCTTATTCGGCATGTGCAAGTAAACCCCCTTCTTGAACAGCATCATGGCACAATCAGCATGACCATTCAGCGAGGCGATGTGCATGAGGGTGCTGCCGTCCTTGGTCCTCTCGAAGATGGAGGCGCGGAACTTGTCCACCAGCAGCTCGATGATGCCCGCGTGCCCGTTCTCCGCCGCCAGGTGCATGGGCGTGCGGTCTGGAATGAAGAAGTGTTAGCGAATGGAGCAAGGGTTGACCTGTCTTGTATCGACACTGACACCCGGCGTGGGTTTTTTCCATTCACATACATAATCCGGCGCTCAAGGCAGCGGATTTTGTAAAGAAGCATCCCGCGTGTACTAGACACCATTGGTATACCCAAACGTGCTTTGCATATTGTAGGTATTTTTTATGAGTCTTGTTAAATATTAGACCTTGGACACACTCTATTTACTAAGAGACGACTTCCAATGTGCATGTTCCATGCATAAGTACATAAAAATATCGAAGATATCCGCTATGGCTATCTGCAATTCATTCGAATCATAGACCTACTACACAAATATATTTATAAATTGTAGGTTTCACTGCTCAACAGCGAAGTAGCAGGCTTATCTTAAAGGCCACTTCAGGTATTACTCCAGTGTAAAGTGCAAAGAAAGCGAATAAGTACACAATAATAATGTGAGTTCGCGTGCCTCTTGATGCACATTAGGCGGGCGGCGTTAGCGGCGCGCTTTTACATTCGTGCTGGGATTGTTGTAGATACCTTTGTAGTGCTGTGTGGAGTGGCTCTAGTGCTCAAGGACTTTCAGTTTCAGGTTACTTTGTTGAGCCTACATGGTGATGTAGGCTCAAGTAGTCACGAAAGACCTCCCTAAAAAAAACATGATATACATAGATAACGATATTAATACCTATTAATATAATACGATATTATAATATTAATACGATATTAATAGGTATTAATATCGTTATCTATGTATATCATGTTTTTTAGGGAGGTCTTTCGTAAAAATATTAAAACTAGGGTAGTATCTATACCTATAATAGTAGGCTAGTAGGTAGAGGTACAGTTACTGACATGTTTAATTAATTGATTGGGCACTTTTTGAGTATAGATCCCGCTGTCAGTGAGTGCCATCTCTAGAGTCAAATCGTGAAGACTACCTACACAAAAACAAATGAACTCTAACCCTCATTATCAGCAATGCCGGCATTGGCTCTCACTCCATAGAAGTACTTGACGAGCGGCTCGTCGCCCTCGGCCGCGGCGATGTGCAGCGGCGTCTGGCCGGCGCCGTTGAGCGCGTCCACGGCGGCTCCGTAGTCGACCAGTATGCGCGCCATGTCCACGTCGCGGCGACGCGCCGCCAGGTGCAGCGCCGTGTCGCCCGAGTGCGTGCTCGCCTGGGGAGTAGGGAGTGTATGGCAAGGGTCGATGAGGGTTGAAGGTGTAACAAGTGGACGTGCTCGCAGATAATGTAAAAAATTAAGTTATGCGGTGCGGAATTCTTATTTATCAATTTAAGTTTTATATGTTTCAGAATGAGAGCCTATATTGCTTTCTTGGGTTATTGGTAAACTTAGGTAAGATCACAGACAAAAACGAGCTACCTATCTAGGTACTTTAAAATTTAACTGTTTATAACGCTTGGGATTCGAACCCTTTGAATAACTCTTTTAGGACAACGTATTGTACAACACTCTAACCATTAACTTTTCAGTACCACCAGATAATCTGTCAGTCACTCACCTTAAGTTGCTCTGCGGTCTGCGCGCTGAGCAGCTCGCGCACCATGCTCTGGTTGCCCGCCTCCACGGCCAGCAGCAGCGGCACCTTGCCCCTCTGCAACACCATGTCGCGAATTAACTTTCTCCACTCTTTCTGTCGCGCGCGCTCTTTGTTCAGCTCGATGTAGCTGAGCTCGAGCTTGGCGGCGTCCCGCGCGGCGGCCCCGGGCGAGGCGGCGCGCGCGGCGGAGCGAGGCCCGCTGCCCGTGCCCGGCCCCGGGTTGTTGTTGAACCGCGGCGCGTCCGCCATGCCCCTACACTCGGCACTCCACGAGGATATCTCTCTCACTCACGCTATCTCGCCGGTGCATCGCGGCACGAACTGATCCAAACTGCGACACCAGCCACAACCATAGTTTTAAACTTACATGCACCGCGCCCGTCTTAGTGGGCGATTCGAGCCAATATTAAATCGATTTACTACAACGTCTCCATCAAAGGCATGCAATTTTTTGGCTGGTGCTTTGCATAATTTTCGTCGTTAGAATTCTCTTAATATAAAGTACGTACGTCTGGTTCTTCCATCGCTATCGCTACAAGTTCACAAAGGAAGGATCAGCGCTCAAGACAAAGGAGCGGTCCCGGGCATGGCTCAGTCGCCATTCCTAGACGAGGCCCGTGAGTGACTGAGACTTATTGTATTAAACTAATTTTGAGTTTAACCTCTGACGTCTAACTAATAGTGGCGTATTCCGCGACTAATTTGCATTGTAAATTCGCGTCGTGGCGGTCTCCGAACGAAAGCTCGCCGGATAATTAGCTGATTCCTATTCCTTCAGTTTATGGCATAGCAGTTTTGTTAGTTTACTACGTTTCCTGGTTCGATTTACAATCGTATTGATTTGCATAAATATTGTTTACGCAAATTAAATTGTTTGGTATCTGTCGCATTTAGTTATTCTTTTTACCCTTGGAAGCTTTCATCTTACTCAAGTGCATGAGTAGTAAACACAATCGCGAGCTGCAATTAGCTGCAGATGTGATTCATCTGGTCTGCAAAATTAAGGGGTTGTTTTGTTTATTCGCTGCTGCCTGCCGCCCCCGGCTGTGGGGGCGCGGGGCGCGCGGGGCGGCGCTGCCGGTGCCAGGCGCCCCCGCCCCGCCGCTACACATGCATGCAGACTACACTCTGGTATTAACGTTTTCTTTTTGTAAACATTCGGTTTCACTTGGATCTTTGTGCTCACGGGACTTCGTACTTGATGCAAATGTTTGTGAAGTCTAGACTTTGGATAATAAATGCAGTTAGTAGTTGTGGATACGAAACTAAATACTTTTTAAGGGGGGTTACATTAACGATAGTTATAAAAAGATATCAAAATAAAGTGAAACATTTTAAACGTTTTACTTTAAAAGCTACTATGAAAATTCACTTGTAGTATTTTATTATCATTTGGGCAATTAATATTCTTATACCCATGTTACACCAACCAAGTACAGTGGCGAGACAGAATCCTCGACCGATCCTCGACAGATGCTCGATCCTCGCTATCAATTGACCGAGTGCTCAGCCGACGATACTGTCTCGGCCACCCTCCTCGATAGGTATAATCAGGGTTGTAGGAACGTTAAAGAACTTTGAAACAGCTACACAATGGACAATAGACATACCCCATCAGCCCTCAGCCGTATGTCCTTCCCGGCGGCGGCGAGCAGCGCGCGCAGGATGCTGGTGGCCGTGCCCGTCTGCCGGCTCGCCACCAGGTGCACCGCCGTCTGCTGCCGGCTCTGAGGGAGAGAGGAGAACGTTAGGGTTTTCGAATGCATCATGCGTGTTAAAATTACAGAGAAATTGCTCGCTTGTCTATTACAAACGATTTAAAGGCTACCAGTTGCCAGTTTACAAACAACAGCATCTTCTGCGCTATATGCGCTTATAAAATGTAGACTTAAGTTTATAAAACGTAGACAAACGTTTATAAAACGTAGAGAAAATAATAGTTATATTTCGTCAACCGTTTATAACAATGGGGTTAATTACTACTGCGATGTGTTTCCTAATGACAACACTCACCCCTCCCGTGGCGAAGGGGTCCACCCCGCGCTTGGAGAGCAGCAGCTTGACCACGTCCTCGCGGGAGTACATCGCCGAGATGTGCAGCACGTTGTAGTTGTCCTGCAACAGTACAGGGGAGTTGATGATAATGTACACTCATGTGCAAAGTGAATGAATGCATGTGAAAAGGTTCTAGTGACGATAGCACCAAATTACTCCTAAAAGGAAAAGACTAGCTTATGACGCCGTCTACATGATTGAAGTAGCGCATCATAATATTATGAATTAAAAACGTAAAATTTTTGATTAATTTCTATATAAATTAAAAAGCGCAAACGCACAGGCCGTATTAATTCACCGCATGACACGAGCCTTCTCCCGGACTGGAGGGTTATTGACATAATCTCCACGCTTTGCTGGTTGATATCAGAGAGATATAACACCCGGGACCCGACAAAAATGTTATAAATGCCCTGTGTAGCAACAGTAGCAAACAATGAATAAAGACAAAATGCTTGTTCAATGACCTCAATGTCTGGTGAAATTCTGAATATATCTTACTTGTTCATAAAAATGATAATTTACGATAGCATCTTAGTAATTTAAGGGTCGGCAATAGGCAATCGAGGGTTGGCATTGTCATAGAATTATGTAGTAAATGATGCTCTACAGCCTTGAAAAAAATCACACAGGTAGCCAAAGAGTCTAGCTAGGTGCTGAATCATTCGAATTTAAGTAAATGCTTATGGATAACTGTAAATTAATTACGAAAAACCAGTAAATCACACTCCCGTATTGTAACAACTGTGTCGTAATTATCAAGAATTTTCATATGATTCTTATCAAATTATAAAGATAAATGCTTGGACTAGGCGCTAAATACCTTGTTTTTTAATAAACACACACCTATTTTGTGTAAATTAATCCCAAACTTGAGCAATTTTTTTCCCTCAAATCTTCATACAAATATCTATGGCGGCTTTCTGTGTTATAAAATCATAAACACAAGCGACGTTTGACTCAGTCGGCCGGTGGCCTCCAAAGAAGGGTCACGTCGGTTTAGGCGGCACTGACAGCTCGCGATCTAATTGTGTACAGACACAAAATCACTGCACATTGGTTGTCATTGCACTTTTTCAACTTTTATGACACCAATATAATTTGATTTGAAATTGAGGAAGCATAATTCTTATAGGTACTATATTCAATAAATTAAATGATAATGTTTTTTATTAGTTAAGTCCATGGTACTTCTTGATTAAATTATAATTATTAATGCCTAACTAAAACTCACTAATATAAAATTAAAATTAAACTAAAAAGAAGATGCTGGCCAGATCGCTGCCACTGTCGGGTAGGGTACCCAAGACGCTGGCCGCGTTACCCCGCTATATAGCGATGCTTAGCCTTTGTGATAGGTAAGTGCCAGCCCTAGGGACCCTTGAGACTTCTATTAGTCTGCTGCTGATGTCTTTAAAAAGCTGACGTGCCTCCCCACGGCCCTGGGATGAGGAGCAGGAATATAGTGAATGGATCTAAGTGATGACAATACGTAGGAAGATTAGGTTAGGATTCAAAAACACAGTCTCATGGTGCTGGTTGAGGCATGGTCTCGTGAGGATCTGATGAGGGCAGTAACACGGAGGTGACTGAATTTTATTTCAAAGATTTAATAGCTAAAAGCATCGAGTTTGGGCGCGGTGGTAGCTCAGTCGGGTAAGCGCCCGCTTCTCACGCAAGAGATGCGGGTTCGAATCACGGCGCTGACATGTACCAATGAGTTCTTTTAACTTAAGTACAATGTATACCATCGCTCTAACGGTGAAGGAAAACATCGTGAGGAAACCTGCATATCTAGATTTAGCACATCTAGATATGTGAACCCACCAACCCGCAGTGGACCAGCGTGGTGGGAAATGGTTCAAGCTTAGGAAGGCAGTTTAGACCTTGGGGATATGCACAAAGGTTCCACTCGAGAGAGCCAGGTGCAGGTACTTACACCCCCACAGAGAATAGAATAGAATCGAGTTTGGGCTATTAAGTATGTTTTTCAAAGAGAGAGAGAAAGATATTTTAGGTTTCCTCTGGATTAGTTAGGTTTACTGGGTTTCCTAAATTCATTCGTAACGTAAAATTGTCAATGACGGAATTTCTTCTATAGACAGTAGTCACTAATAAAAACAACGATATATGGCGTGATTTGCAAAAGTACCTATCTAGTCAACCTGCCACGGGGTGACTTCGGTGGGTAACTCAGAATAATACTAATTATATGTTATTGCATCAATAATAAAAAAATCAAGAAAATATTCAAAGTTTCCATCCTCGCTTTTCACGCACACAAATCACAAACTCATGCCTTGTTCTAGGAGCAGGGTCTACCCTGGTGCATTTCCATGACCACTTTTCATTAGCGTCCCACCGGTTTCGATGCTCAGCGGAATAGCACCATTAACCATTATTATTCTGAGATATCATCACTTCTTATTCTGAGTTACCCAACATAAAATCACGCCATCTATTGAAATCATTTTTTAAATTAGGATTTGTCTATGGTGTGGTCCCCAAATTTAAGGGTAAAAGCCAAATAACTATATTTTAACCTTTTTTTATACCTATTATATTAAAAGACCTATTCAACGATACCCTACCTACACCATCAAAATAACCGGAAAAAATATCAGCCCCAATTTACTTGTATGGGAGAGGGAGTACCCCAATTTTTTTTTGGGTACTCCTCATATCTATGCGAAATATCAGCTTGATATCTTTACCCGTTTCTGAGAAAAAGGGCAGTGACAGACAGTCAGTCAGACGGACAACAAAGAGATCTTATAACGGTTGCTTTTTTCCTTTTGAGGTACGAAACTCTAAAAATATGAAAAAATATTATTCTGCCACCAAAAAATATACTTACAAACATACAATCAAAAAACATTACTCTCCTCCTTCGGCAGTCGGGTTAAAACAAGTGAGACTGATTCTGAACTTTTGTTCTACGAGTTTTAAAAATTAACCAAAAAAAACCTTTATCATAGAAACTTTGTTGACACGTGACTTTTTACCATGGAAAACGAATTTTTTTTTTCGCGTTTTTGCAAAACTCGTAGAACTAAAGTTGTTCAGAATGACCCCTTGAGTCATCCCCTTTCGGCTTAGTATACCCTTAGTATAACTTATTATCTACACTTTAATACCTGTAGTTACCTTTCTACAAGTAAATACCACATTTGTTTAGAAATCTAATCGGGTTCCGAGTATGGAGAAAAGTGGCACCCCTATTAATTTCTACTCTTTCCTGGTGCTTACCAGTGTAATTAAAAATTAAACTTACCCTCAAATCAATACTTGAAAATAATTGTCAATAAAGTTGGCGAGTAAAAGTTTATCGACCCACTGTGCAAACTTACATGTGTGCGTGTCACTGCGTGTGCTGTGTGAAGAGCATTGAAAACCCAAAATTGGCGCGGCACGTCACCCTGTACGGGCCCTTAAGCTCCAAGAAACAAAAATATCTAAAGTTAAAATTCTACATTTTCTAGGATGCGCTGTGTCGCGCCGCGCGATGAGTTTGACAGACAGTTTCCGGTTCAAAAGAGATCAACGCGCGCACTATGGCATGTACTTTTGTAAGTTCTAGCACGCACGTGTCCACAAATCAAACTCTAGCTGCAACATCAACATCAAACTTTGTAAATGAATCATTAGCTAAATTGCATCATCATCATTAAGTTGGCGAGGGAAACCGTGATTTACGTTTCGGCGATGTTTGTGTCACCCCGTTAGTCACGTCCCGGGGGTCACTGTAGTTTACGAAAAACTAATTTACCGAACGCTGCGGCGCTCAACACGAATCTATTTCGTTGAATTAAATGTACCAATTGCATAGCAGCTTAAGTTCGTTCCTTTTTTTCTAAACTAAAGTAACCCTACAGTCCTTCAGAACGCATAATTCCCATGTTGCGTGCGGCGGGGGTGATCCAGGGGGTCGCCGGAACTCGCTGCCTCTCACCTACAGCGTAATGTCACGGCCATCAATCTATGATTCAGCTCGTTTGTGTACTATAAATTAAAGGAAACATTTTTCATAGCGCCCGAAGGTCAAGGATACTTGCCCGCAGTGCAAGGGGTAGATCGCCGATAGCAGTTGACCGTCATGCTTTTCAAAGACATTGAATTTCTGACTAACGATGAATAATATCATTATTCATTAGCATTATGTAGTGATTTCCATAAAAGGGCCCGTGAAATATTTACAGGGCATAGCAGTTGAGTCTTTAAAAGACTCAATGTTTTTTTTTATAAATTCGTGATTCATTTTGTTTTATTTTAAAAAAATTTTAATTTTATTTATTCGAAGTAAGGTGATTACAATAAAGTTGTTATGGCTAGGATTTGGATGAAAAATACATAATTGTTAGACGGTTGCCGTAGCGTCTGCTCTCATAGCTAGGCTATAGAATAGCCTGTATTAATGAGAAGCAGGCCCCTTGACTTAAATAGTTTAGGTACAGTGTTGAAAAATAAAAATATTTTGTTTACTTTTATGGTTTACTAGAATATTTGAGGTTCAAATAAGTCATTATTTTAGAGTATGTACATTCAGATTATTAAGTTGATGGGTCGAAACGTTCGTATCCTCTCGAACCCACAGACCGACTTTCATGAAGACATTGACAATTGTTAGAGTGAAATGTTTCAAAAGTTTATTGCTACTTCTAAATACTGCTAAACCAATGTATACTCTAAGGCCAAACCATACCTACTTTCATAAGTGTAATCTATTTCATATTCCATATTAGTAATTTTTGCACACACATAAGTCGTGCAATCACCACGGGTCCGAGTGACCCGGCGGCCACACTCGGGCATAAATCGTGAGTCAGTCGCGTTATCGCGCCATCAGTATGACGGTGGCCTACACTACACACGCCGCGACCAAATTACTCCCTCGTTCTACTTTCCCACTATTTTCCTTTACGGAGCCAAATTTAGTACACTTTTAAATTAGTTCTCAGAGCTTGATTGTTTGTAGCCAGTTATAATGGTTATATTGCTTTTACGGTCGTTGCTTTGTGATATGCATTCGTTATTGCTGAATATATTGATCATAGAAGTATTTTACTTCGTATGTGCTGTACAACATTGACAAATTTAAGAAACACACGTTTCATGACTCTTTTGCAGTATCCGAGTTTCGTTTCACTATTTTGTTATATTGATTTAACGCGCTTCGTTTCAACATAAACATAACACAGCACAAACATTTATCTTAAATCACTATCATCAAACATCATCAAAATCCGTTGTGTATCTAGTTTCAAAGATCTAATCATACATGCATACACATAGAAAGATTGCTTTATCCTAAGCAGTGATACTGATACGCATCCTCTCAGTATACTATGTAGCGAGAGTGACACATATACTCACATTATACTGTAGTGGTAGTGACACGTATCATCATCATCATCAGCCTATAGCAGTGCAATGCTGGACGTACGCCTCTCCCAAGGCATGCCACTGGATGAGATCTATAGCTTTCCAGTGACAGTATAGTATTTATAGTGATACGTGTACTCACATTGTTCCGTGCGCTGACGTCGGAGCCGAGGTCTATGAGGCGCTCCACGAATGACGTGCGGTTGTCCTTCACCGCGTACATCAGCGGAGTCATGCCGGTCGCCTGTGGGAACATTACTATGTTGAAGTATACTAAAATACACGCATAATGGCCCACCTTAGAGGCTTAATGCGGAAAATCAGCTTGCCATGATAGATAGGCTCACGAGCAATGAAAAAATTCTAGTGAGAAAAGCACCAAGTTACTCCTAAACAGAAAAAAATGCAGTCTGCAATATTATAATATATTTAACAGCGCATCAGAATATTACCAACTAAAAACGTAAATATTGAATTATATCAAATTCTAGATAAAATGATTTAAAAAATTGGGGTCATTTGGTGTTGACATTTTGTAAGTGGATCTTTTTCATTGCTCGGGAGTGTGTTAAGTTTACTATTTTTTACAATCTGAAAATGTAAATACATAATAAAAAATTCTAAAGTCTCAATATTATTTAATTCTACACAATTGTTGCCTAGGCTATTTCAGCACAATCTGAGATTTACCCATCGACATTCGATTCAATAAAAGCTCCGTAAAACAGTTGAGCGGAGGGTTCGTGCGGATAATACTCTCAGGTGAAGTGTGGAGTAATTGTGCCAGTAGGTACACCCTCGCGGAGCTATTCTAGATACAAGTAAGTACCCTTAATAAAAGAAAACGAAAGGGTTGGCATTCAACTAGAATCTTACACAGCCCCGACCGTGTAACTTCTATTTTTAATCTCCGATGAAATTTAACGACGTCGTCGTTGCGACCAATCTCGATATATTGATCAACGCCTTTACTTGTAGCTTCATTGTTATCAAAACACTCACGGAGATAGTACCTAGCTTTACTATAAATTGTGAAGGAATAATTTCGGGGCCTATGCAATATTTCATAAACAAACTTCATAGCATTATGTATCTTTTATAGCTTATAAGATTAATAAACTCACGGACAATGAAATAGTTCCACTCACAAAATTCCGACACCAAACGATCCCAATTTTTTCAAACATTCAATTTAAAATTTGTACAAAATATTATCGTATTTTGTTGGTAATATCGTGATGCTCTGTTATATGTATTTTTTTAATTTTGCAGAAGGCATCATTCAGGTAGCATTTTCCGTGAAAGAGTAATTTGGTGTTTTTCTCAGTGGAACCTTTTCATCGCCCGTGAGTGTATGTATGTTGTATCAGATGAAAAGACGGACCCATTACCGGAATATCTGTTTTCTTTCCATGTTAGAAAATATCAATAGAGAAATTCATTCAGAACTTCAGAAGATGTTCTGAATTGGTCTATTTGCAGAATGTTTCTGTTCACAGAATACGCTGGCGGGGAGCGTGACCTGCACTCGGTAATTACAATGATTGCCGGGAAAGCGCGAACTTATCGACGCCGGCAAAAAGTTCAAGGAGCCGAACGCTTTATTGCACATTATAAAGCGATAAAATGTTCATTTGTCGTACACCAGCAGTAATGCTTTATCTGATTTCTGAAATTAATGTAGGTAGTTAAGTACTTAATAGTTTGGGCGTCTATTTGGCACATACCTACATTAAAAACCAAGTTGCAAAATATTAAGCTACATTATAGTTTTTGGTATACGTGTAAATGCAAAGTTAACTTTTTCAATTTTAACAACATTGCAATTTTTTTAACTATTCTTTGATTTATCATGATTGCCGATTGTGCCGTGCATTGTAGGTACATTTTGTCACAAATTTAAATAAAACTGACAATGCAGGCCCGTTTAAAACAATTATGCTAATATTTCTACAAACTTAGCATTTTTACTATGGAAGTTAACTGACATTATGTCCTAAATCGTGAAAATTTACGTGAAATAGCAAAAGATAGACATTTTGGCAAGAAACTCCATTTGGAGAAGCTATAGTTCAAATGTGGGTTGCCACAATCAGGCAAATTATTGTAATAATGTGTCTAGCCCACGTGGTATCTTTAAAGCTGTAGGCGCGCCTATTTCTTGCATTTCCTACTGTACTAAACCATAATCGTTAGCAATCCAGGCCAAAATAATTTCCTAGACCATACAATAGAACGTTTTTGTTAGTTTATGCATAACTTATGCTCCTGTAATATAAAAGAAACACCCACTTTAAATAATGATATAAGGACCTCAATCACGGTATAGCAATTACCTTTCTGAAATTGTTTGCTCTTTATGAAAAACCTACAATATACGTACTACTTAACATTCTTGGAAACAGTTTGTAATTAAAGTTATTGGACAATCGACTGTTGATGAGCCATTTTAGAATCTGTCAATTTAGTGTCTGACGGCCCCACTACACGTCCGCGGATGCGTCCGGAGACGTACGCGGATGCATCTGCAGAGGAATCTCTGCAAGCGACCACACGTCTGTTGATCGGTCAGTCTGAGTTGAATATCGGCAGACGCTACTCGTAAACATGGACATCGAAACGGCAGCCGCTGCAGCTATTTATTTGTTTAGTACTTTTAAATACTATTTGAGTGTACATCGCAGTCGAGTTATCAAGAAGAAGTGGAGAAGAAGACGATGCTGGACTCACTGACTGAGGCGTCCGAGAACGTGTGGTCGCGATGCCGGATGCTCGCGCTTGAACCCTTTGATCTGTGCCACAAAAACCGACAACAAACGGATCGGTGGCAGATGCGTCTGCGGACGTGAAATATCTCGACAGATGCCCAAATCACCCCTCTACACGTCCGCGGAGGTCATCTCCGGATGCATCTGCGGACGTGTAGTGGGGCCATGAGACAAAATAATACATAACTAAGTATACATATTATTCGAAAAAAATAAATATAATGTTTTGCCTGGGTCTTATATTCAAATTATTTATACAATAATTATAGTGCTAATCTTATCATAATAATTATTAAGATAAACTATTGTTTATCAAAGAGATATAGTTATACTATAGTATATTACGCAGGTAATAAGACCTACGTGAAGATAGCGGTAAAAGTAAATTTTTATAAGAGCGAATATGTTTTCATGATTATGAAGAAATAAGTCATTTCAATAATCCGCACTGCTACGCCGTAGCTGCTACGGCTGCGCTACAAATCACTCGTAGCATATTTCGTAGCATTCTCGAATTTTTATTCTTACAGAAAAATAATCTAAACTATACTTCTATTATATCCAAATATACCAACGACGACGCTGCTGCAGTGTTCATATGTATAGGTAGTTACTTAGGTACTTTTGTAGACATGTCTACATTAAACAGGCATCGTTTGTTTAATATCTAATTTCCTGAGTACAAATACGGCGAACAACCACGGAAACTTCATATTAGGCTTTTGAAGAGGATTTCCGACCGAATGCAATATCCGTTAATAAAGAATATAAGGCTTTTAGTCAAATTACTAGACAGTGATACGATGACCTGCCTTTTCAAGAAGCGCTGAGTCACTAGTTTCAACTTCTTTCAGATATGAGAAACACATATTTGATTTACTTTCACAAAATTTTTACCACTTCTATTTTAACTAGATGCTATCTTTTTCAAAGTATTTTTATATTATATATCTAGTATTTAAATATCGTTCTGGGCCACCTTAACCCATTCGTCCATATGAAATACTTGAATACAAATACATTATTCATGAATTCAGTATTTTGGTGTACAAATATGCGTGATTTGCCCGTCACTGTTGTTAAATAAGTACCTTGACGTTTCTGCCATGATTTATTATTCAAAAATGTGTGAAAACTTCCGACATTACTTATGTGCCATGTATGATGTGTTGATGTTGAAATACATCGTGAAACTAAATAACGTAAATCTGTTAAAATTTACTTAACGTTTAACGTTATATAACGTTGCCGATAAATTTATATTTTCAACGTTTGCTAATATTAAAAAGATATCGGCATGTTCTTAAACTACTTATTAGCTCGCCTAGCTAGCCTTGTTCGTAGCGAGAAAATCAAAACAAAATAAACTCCTAAAGGTTAGATACGATTTAAATCCATTTACCTACAAGGGCCATTGAAATTCAATCTCGAAGATTATGTTTTACCTTCAGCGGCAGCATTCAGCGAGATTATTATCAACTTCCGCGTAGTAGCGCCTTAATTATAGATTGTTGGCTTTCATTCTGTATCAGTGGTGGTCAGGAGGTTGTGGTAGGAGCCAAGGGCATAAATCTCAGATCGATTGCTCGGTTCTTAGCTCGCACGCAAATCCTCGGGCCTCCCTTTTTACCCTTGACACAGAAAAAAAACGCCATAAGCAAACCCCTAACAGTATTTAACAGCCGAATTTAATGTAGGCCAAGACGCAGGTAGCACTGGCCGGAAGCCTGCGGCCGACCTTACCTTGCGAGCTTACATTTGTTACCCTCCACTTTGTCTCAATGAATCAGCACATCAATTTAGATTTTTATAAAAATGAATTGAATTGGTTTGGAATTGTATTTCGAATTGAAAAGACGAATAAAAACATTTAAACGAGCAACTAAACGTTTTAAAACATATTTGTTAATAAAATCTAAGTAAGTAGACACTTATTAGCATGTCTACCCACCACTTACAATATTAGAGCTAAGTTTATGGAAAAGTCTGGCGTTTAATTAAGTAGATTCCCGGCCTAAAAGTGTAACAAATTGCATAACAAGCGCACAGTTAATCAGCTGAACAGCCCTTCAGTGAGGAGAAGGTGTATTTTCTTGTTTTTCTGCTATCGCTATCGCTGTCAAACTGAAAGCCAGACAGCTAAAAATGTGATACCCGATCATTACCCGATAGACACCTAACCTATAGGTTACGGGCATTTTGTGTGTCACGTTGTCTGAAGATATAATAATAATAATAATATATAATCGCAAGAAATTACAACTTCTTTCCTTATCTGATTCAGATATAGGACGATTGCGATAGCTGGCAAATAAAACAATCAGATCCCAAATTAAACTGCAATGCAGCAATGTACGTGGCTAGCTAACTGGTAAGTATATTACTACTATAAACTACTGTTCTGTTAGGTAAACATTCTAATTCTCTAACTATCCTGGAACGTATAGCCTTCTCCATGGAAGTGTGTGCCATAATCGCTTAGCTGGTGGGAAAATAGTTCCTTCAGCTGCAATTTACAACTGCCTCTGCCTACGCAAGTACGCAGTGACGATTCGTTCCGTTTTATCGCGATTTATAACCCTCGCTTATAACTGGTCCCGCCAGTGCAGGTTTCCGCCGGCATGTCACAGCTACGATAAATCAAAACGAATTACTTCTTAGTGCTTCATGAAAGTTTTAACAGAGTTATTCCGTTACTTTGCAAATCGGAATCAGTGTTCGGAGGTTGAATAAGCAACTTTTTATAACTTCATCCGAATATGTTTTATTAATTTACTTGTAGCATTTTATTGCAATAGTGCTCTTTATTGTTAATATTGCAATTGTGTTGTGCCTTATTGCGGTTGTATTTAAATAAATTACAACTAAGTATATACCATTAGTCAGAGGTTTTCTATTCTTTGGTTTTTTTTTTAATAATATTATCTTAATATTGGAGAGAGCCTAGAAACAAAATACCTAAGAAAGTAAATAGCGAGGTTATAGTTACCGTGAGGTCACCGCTGTAGTGCTTTACCATTTATTAATCTAGCGAAACTATCTACTTAGCTCGGCCTCACCTTTTTATAAGCTTGACCTATCACTTTAGAGGCAGGCATATTTTACATTCCACTTTATGATTTAATAAACGTTGTTTTATAACAAACACACACGTAACATGTATAAAACTGTTTTTTTCAAAGAGTTGTTTACATTAAATCTCAAAGCTGCTAAATAAAGGAATTGTTTCCTCAATCAGCTATAAAACTTTATATGCAATTATTTTCTGTATTTGTGCAATAAAGAATAAATAAATAAATAAAACATTACAAGTGTAATTTATAAATAGGTACTAGGTAATTTTAATTAGATTCCAAACATGTAGATATGTAAGAATACTAGAATAGCGTGAGGCGTGAGGTGTGGAACGCTGTGGAAATATGTATCTAAATAAATTCTTCATCCTTAAAATAATAAAGTCTTATTGTAAATAAAATTAAAAACTCGTAAGTAAAAAAACTAAAAGTTTTTTTTTAAGATAGTGTAACTACTGAAAATTCATGGTTTTAGAATTAAGTAGTATTATTATAATTAAGTAACTAAAGTGAAAACATGAAGTATTTCAGGAACAGCCCTGAAGCGTAGCTGTTTGGCTTGTAACACTTTCGCCGGCACGCCGCGGTCTGTCGGACCACATCGTAAAACGTTATTTATCCGGCCACCGAAAATAGCCCATCTCAGCTGAACCTTACCAGCTCTGACGTCAAAACTATTTTCTAGCTTCCACTTTTTCAAGACATAATTAAACGTTCCCTGTATTTCCTAGCTTGGGGTCGGATGGCCGTGTGCGAGATGTCCCCACATATTTATTTATATTTATTTATTTACAGATTGGGTTTTGATCACTGAACTTGCTAGCACCGCAGCTGCTACCGGCTAACAGAAGGTAACATTTGGAATACAGTTGACTTTTGTTTACAATATTATATCAGAAGCATTTTCTATTCATATTTTCCCCATATTTTCTTTTCACGATGCAAAAAGTTACCTAATAGATTTAATACACATACTAAGTGCAATTTTTTTTTTTTTTTATACTGAACTACATTTTAACTTATAAAATTGCCAATCTATGAAATCATCGAGAAATGTTGAATTTGCTATCAACAGTTGGACCAACGACCTAACACAGGTACCCGTAGCCGCATGAGGAAGGCCGAGTCAGAGAGTTGCGATGCTCCGTCAGAGAGGCCTACGTGCAGTGAACAAATGAAATCAGAAAGGTCAATTTCGATAATATAATTGACAAACAGATTTGCTTTATTTCGTTACAAGCTAAATATTATCAAATGTGCATGTTTTTAAAAGATGCATTAAAAAACACCTAGAAAGATAAAAAAAATTATGTGGAGGTAAATATCTATTTTCATGCCACTTTTCAGGCAATTCTTACCAACTTTCAGATCAAGAGTGATGAAAAATATTGCATTGATAGATGCTTATGATGCTGTTATTTTAAATATACATAGGTACACACGGCAACGTTAAATGGTTGGCAGGGCACACTAACGTAGGTAGTGTATGTGTGTGTCAGCGACGTCGACGTAATTATTTAGTTCTGGGCAACCCACACACGGATATTGTAAGCATGTAGTTGTGCTAGTGACAATGATTCATTGTTTTTATGATATGAAGCAAAATTTTGCAATGCATTGTAATAGATTGAATGGCTCAGTTGGTATGATACAAGACTTACAATAATCGGTATGGTGGTTCAAATCCCTCTGAACTTACAAAATTCCTTTTTTGTTTTTTTTATAGATTTAATTTATTTTTTAATATGGCTAATAATAGTATTGTAGTAAATACGAATAAAAGCAAAACAGAAAGTAAATGAAACAAGTTATTAAGTGTTAAAATTACAAAATTTATTCTTGCCGTAACATAAACATTAAGGATGTTACGTTTTTGTTGTTTTTCGTTTTAAAACATAGTTGTAGTTTATATTAATAAGGAAAATTTTCAATTAGCAGTTAAATCATAATAAACTACAGAAAAGGATGGACTGGCTGTTTTACTAAAGTAAATAGGCAAGTCATTAGTTATATGAATCAACATGTTAATTAGCTAGAAATAAGATAACTTATTCCAACCTCAGTAACAATAACATCATTAACACATGGCTTACCCATAATTGTAAATAATAATAAGTATTTAACAAAATGACTAAAATCTTATACAAATGAAAAAATAAAAATTACTGAGCTAACCCCAATAACTATAATTTTCACCACTTTTTCGCCATAATATCTTACCATCCATCCTTGTCTGACTTAAAGGACTTTTCATCACTAAATATCACCACATTGTTGCACCAATCAAAGTTTAAAATAGTCAGTCGCAAAACGCACTCTGTTTCGACATCGTCGGATCTGATCGGTTAGAGCAATTTTCTTCGTCGGCTTCCGACACCGCAACCCAGCAGCACGCAAGTGAACCCGTACGGTTTGTAGGGATAGATTATGTGTTGTGGCCGTAGAACGGGTGCTGCAGAACGGATCAGCGCTATGTGCAGCTACGATATCTCGATGGCGTGGTGATGCATCCGTATAGACGACTGCTGTCTACATGTCCCGAATCTGCGTATCGGTGAACCCATAATTGAACAGTTCTCCTCTGCAAACAAAAAAAAACAAATACTTAGCTTATACAAATACAAATATTCTAACAGTCAAATAAAATATTTACAATTCTATGTTACTTACCGTTAAACGTCTTGCGATTTCACTAATTGTAATGTTTTGTTCATATAAATACGATTATCTCCGCCTTTTTGAACATGGTTAAGTGACTTTCCATACTGACTGCGAAGAGTAATTAATTAAATTGACAAATCACAAAGTGAATCACTTTGCAGACGCAGAGGTGAATTGAAACTAAAACTAAAAACAATTTCGTTTATTCATATTGTATGAGGGTAGAATGGTTTTAATTCTCAAATGAAGAACGAATCATATATTTTTGGCGAAGAGAAATAGTCGACAGCTATGCAGCTTCTAGTCATTTATTTGTCAGTTTCAAATATATTAATTTTATACTCAACAGTGTTTAAATTAACGCAAAATTTGAATTAAGTTAAATAAAAATAACCATCCGTGGACTCGAACTCACGACCTATGTTTTATTAGTCCAACATTCTACCAATGAGCTACGAAGTGTATAGACACAGGTAGTGAAATTTTGCTTCACATCAATTTTATAACTATTTCACTAACACTACCGGTTGATATTTTTATGTCACAGCTGGTATACGGGCGTTTGCCTACGCGCAAACTCGTTTGTGCTGTTGTGTGTGTGTGTGTGTGTGTGGTTTGTTACTGGTGTGTAAACCGATTTCTGCGTTTATGCACACATAGACAACGTTAGTGTGCACATATACACTACGTTAGTGTGCCCTGCCGACCATTTGACGTTGCCGTGTGGTAAGTACTTACTTAATTAATTTGTTTTGTTATTTTGCCAAGGTAAAGGGTTTGTTTTTATTGTAGTAGAAGCAAACCTCAATGCTAATTATTATAAATTATATTTTGTAAAGAAATCAAAATGCGTGTTCACCCAGTAAAATGTTAATTAGGGTTTATGCATGTCGTCCTATTATTATGTTATAATTATTGATGTAGTTGAAGCGAAGGTACTAAGTACTTGACTTGCAATTTCAAGCATACTTACTGCCGTTTAGAATTTTTGCGGAATTTGATTAACCTAGTTTCTTTATTACTATTAAGTAATAGGTATTTCTTTCCACCACTAGCCCCTGTCGTTAAGCATGCCTTCAAGGTCAGAGACCATTGTTTTGCTTAAAGAAAATAAAAATCTATCTATTTCTACTAATGTTTTATCCTAAAATGTATTTAATCCAGCTAGGAGTAGACACTCGTGTTTGGATCCACACACTAGAATTGAGAGGCCACTTACCAAATCTGCAATCTGGCACCGGATGTGTATAACACGTTTGCAGCCTAAACAACACAACTGGGTCAGCCGGATGAATGAATGCAACATGTTTTAGATAAAAATATTTACATAAGTAGATTTATATTTAATGCCAGCACCAAATTCAGAAGAGATACTAGAAAAAATATTGGTGAAGAGAAATGTTGATAGAACACCAATAGACCTGCTCCAGAATGACCAAAGTTCAGTGAATTTTCCACACATTCTATTGAAAGAAAGGATGAGATCTGCTGCATGCAGTACTGTGGATGGATATGGATATGGATTCATTCAAGAAATGTAGAAATATTTTTATGGTGGGCTTTCCCTGTCCCTTCTCCCGTGATCATGTTGTAGACCGAGCAAAGTGCACGTGACGTCGCTCACCGCGGCCTACGATTGCCGACTTATTATTGTTTTTTCATTGAGGTATTTATTGAGTTATTGCTCTAAACTTAACCTACTTTTATTTAAGTTTAGCCTATAATTTTTAAAACTACTAGATTGTGTAGGTCAAGTACTATTTTTACTCTCTTTGTTTCAGGTAAACAGACCATAAGAAAAAGAAACTCACAAATATGTGTGAAAAGATTCTACTTAAGTAAAACATTTCATAACAACAACATACAAGACGTTGTAAAACAATGCAGTAATTGGCATCTGAACCCCGCATCGCCCCGGGACGATGGCAACAACAAACAAAACCGTGCCGTGAAGACATGATAAAGACCAAACAAACATAACAGCTACCATACCAACTTGTATGGTAGGAAAAAAACCTCCTTATTCAAAATCGATCAAAAATGATATTCAAGAAGCAGTAAAAAGTGCGGAGACACGCGACGAGCGTTGCCTGTCCCCGCCATCTGATATAGCGGGGGATCCACCGCCGCTGAGCATCCACTCCGTACCACCACTACCACAAACAAAAACAAACTTAATACCCACAAACTACAGTTCATTTTCAATGCTTACAGTACCCAGAGTAAAAGGGTAGAAAAACTAAACGAACATTCCAAAAAAGAAAATGTAAACTTTGGAACTAGGCAGTGACGTGCCGAATGAAAACAGTAAAAAATGCCTTTTGGATGCTTTGACTTCGCTTTCATTTCAGGGGATATATGGATCTATTGTACCTAGATAGGTACATACATACAGTAGACATGCAAAGTGCATCGTTTTTCAGTTGTATCGCTGGAATGTTATTCGTTTACTATAAGCGATAGTTATTCATGAATTTTACGATAATAATAGTCTTAAGTCTATAATTTAAATGAATACAAGACATTTAGCTGTTTGTTTTTTTTTCAGTATACCTAATACCACCAGGTACCAAGCTTCGTATTTTTTATTATATACTTACCTACGTGTCTAAGCAGCAACCTACACCAGCATTTTTAAAGCTTTGAGTAACATTTTAGTCCTTTGGTTATCATACTATTATCAAACATTAACTGATAAGTGGTAAAACACTCTGCCAAATAAACACCGAAACATCCAGTCTCCTCCATTAACAAGATAAAATCAAAACAAATATCTGACACAAATAAGCTTTCATATTATTTTTCCTAATACACCTACCACCATAGGTATACTTTTCACGCAAAAAATATCCCATTGGCCTTATTAAGTTTAAGTGCCTTCAGTAGACCTGCTCAGCAAAAATATAACGTTTGATTTGGAGAGTAACGTTAAGAGGAAGAAACGACTTTGAAAGGGACTTTCGTACTGTTACAGGAGTGGCGTAGTTACCGGGTCGAGGATGCCGGCCATGGGCACGGTGACGGCGTCGTCGCCGCCGGCCGCCACCAGCTTCTCCAGCACCTTGAGGGTCTGCTCGATGGCGGGCCACTCGCCCTTCTGCGCCAGCGCCAGCACCTTGGCGGCCGCGTCCCGCATGTTGACCCCGGCGCTGGGCGGCTTGGCCACCAGCTCGCCGCTGCCCTCCTTGCCTTCCTTCTTGTCCCCATTAGTGGACGCCGTCTCATCCTTGTCGTCGGCGGCCTTGGGGCCGGCCGCCTTCTCCTCCTCGGTATCCTTCTTCTTGGGCGGGCCCTTCCCGCCGCCCTTCTTGGCAGGCTGCGACATGGTCGCGTCGCTACCGGGTTAGTATGTGGTCCGAGGGAGAGACACTGTTTTCGCGCATAGTTCACTCGTGGCGGCGGCGCGGGCGGAGCGCGGCGGCGGTGGGCCGAGACTGCGGGCGCGTGCCGCCGCCGCCGCCGCCGACGTCTTGCATGCTTCAAGATTATAAACTCGCACGGCGTCGACTCGACCCGCCCTAACTAAATCTCTACATTTATAAACAACCAACCCCTCTATGACGACGACGTCTTCAAATGTCCCAAACTGTTTGCTCTACTTTTTTATGAATCAAAAATGCAGTTTTATTAGGAGCAGACAATGCTAAATTGCCTGAATTAAAGCTATTAACATTGCAAGACTTTTTATTTTATACCATTTACTGTTATTGCAAACGGTTTTTCTTCGTAGGCGGGTATGCGCGTAACAAAAAATTCCGTAGCCACAGCGTAGCAATGCTGCTACGAAATATTGCATCGTAGCACGAGCGGCTAGCGTTGAGTGGTTGAGATAGCTATAGTTACAATATGTATAACCTAATAATACAATACAAGGTCTAACACGTTACATAAGTTAACATTATAAACAAAATATTGTAGACCCAGGGAGAACGTTAGAAAATAATGAGTGAAATAAAGATACTCTTGGTTATTAAGCCTTGTCGATTCGATAGACTCATTTTACAATGATTATTATACATGTTCAGAGAAGTCTATACTTTGAAAAACATCCAATACAGTCTTAACATCAGACGAGATACAAGTTTTCAAATGCTTACCAATAGAACCCTGTTTAAGAAGTCAACTTCAAACTTTAGTGTTGTGAGTGAACATAGCCTCTGTTAGTCATTATACTTACCTACTCATGATTTAAACTATTTAAAAACATTTATATTTCAGCTTATCCAAAACAAGATAACATAATTATCAAATTTAAAACTGACCATACTTGTACCGTAGCACCAGGCGCTACGACGCTACGACGCATGCGTAGCAACTGTGCGCTACTCCGTATAAAAGAATTCAACGCAGTGACACACTTTCAAAATAATGAGCACATTATTATCTCGATTATAATCAAATCATTTGTTTTTATGAAACCAGCTAAGTATCGATACTAAATCAAGTATAGGTAAAATTATATTTTATAGCTTTATTAGGAAAGTGAAATCTGGTGGTGTCAAAATAATCAATGCCGGGATAATTGGCGAGTGAGTAGAAGGTAGTAGCTGGTAATTTTTCCCACTTCGATCCATATCGCGTGGCCTCAAGAGGTCGTGGAAATTTGCATGTTTCGTCACCGGTGCGGGACTCGCGGGTAGGGTGTCCATGTGATTCACATTTTCCGGGACTCAGTTGTTAATACTAAATGCGATATTTGCTAAATCAACAAATCAAAGTCATTGCAGAATTTGAAACTGTTATTATAACTATGACTTTATAACTAATTAATAATTACATTTTACAGTACCTATAACCAAAATATATGCGTGCCAGTTATTGTCATGTTGTTTTAAGTACATAAGTATATCACAGTTTAATTATTTTTTATTATAATGTCACACTGACTCAAAACAGCAGCAATGGCTGAAATACATACCTACGCATACATGAAATGCATACATTTACATCAGCGGGTGAATTATCTTTGTGGCACCATACAGAGGCAATACCTAATGTATTCACCCCTTTGTTTTGTACCTAACTGATGTTCCCAAAAGCGTGGTCACCCTAATCGCGTGTGGCGCGGCTTCCGGGCCTCGGGCGGCACGGAGCGGCCTCGATTCCGCCCCCGCATCAGATACTACCCTCTTGGTCTTGGTCAAGAGTAACGGCGCTACCTGACTATCCATTAGACCATGAGCCCCGCTATTGATATAACTTGATGAAAGATAATGCTTGTTTATTGCCCTTGACGTTGGCAATAGTTGGCATATGGAATGCTTCAACATGGTATGCTAAAGTAGTGTTGTGTTTTAAAGTGTAGCCGAAATGAGGTGGCATAGCTCGTCGTTTGTTTATATAATTTCTGAAATAAAATTCACCGTTTTAAACCCAAAGTCACGTGATTAACAAAGTTTTAGAATATCGTAAAACCAAAGTATGACGAGCTAAGTAACCTTCTTTCGGATTAGGTACCTACTACGATAATCAACGATATTCGATCATTCACGATTTACATTTTTTTTTAAATCCGCTGTGCCATAGCGTATTCTCTAATCCTAAAAATGCATGATTTTTGACGAATTACTTTAATTTCTTTATTCAATTTACGGCGATATCTATAGGTACCCTGTATAAATCATGAATTTTACTACCAGATATGATATAGGTACCTACCAATAGCTGCACACGAACCCAAACTGCAGGAACGCGTAGTCAAGACAACGCTCCGCAGTAAAATACGTTTTTATATTCACCGAAGGTTAACGAACTTTAACTTACACTTTGTGTTAGGAACCATCAACAAAATAAAATACCTACGTAAGGTACCTAATAAGTTACAAGCCCTTTTATTTAATTAGGTAGGTGCTTACTTCTTGATACAGTTTGGGGCAAAAAACCTAATTCCAGATAGCAGTCTCACTCTGAGAGTGGTCAGGTTTCTTTGCCCATATAGCACAGTCTCAAGCAATGTACCAAGCTCGAGCTGGACAAATTTAACTAAAAACTGACCAGGAATCGAACCCAAGAACAGTTTATAGTGATAGTGCTGAAGTGCCTATAGTTATAGATCCTTCGATCTGTGATATAGCAAGTTTACATATCCACAACAGAAGGCGTTGCTCGGCTGTCGCGCGACAAGGTGTCGTTAGCCTCCGTAAAGCCTCGTTGTCGTCATAAACAAGCGTCCGAAATCCTTTGTTTATTCAATTTTCGTGAGTTTAGTTCCGTTCTGGAATAGCTGTTGAATGAATTTTATATGGGTCAGTGGGTTTTCTACTTGTTTTGTTTACGCAAATACACTGTTCTGTCAATTTGGTTTAATTTATATCACATCTTAGGTAAGTATACAGTTGCTTTTGTGTACCTACTGTGCCTTTAGAACACTATTGCCATAGAACCAAAGTGGCAAAAGCTTAACCTTTCGCCACACCGTATTAAATAACAGTTTCATCTAAAAGGAATTCCGAATAAAAGGAACAGCTAATCTCGAAAGTAATCTTATATTTCTAGACTGTTAAACATAAATTAAAACTAGAAAAACAACAAATAAAACTTAATTCTATCACTGTTTCTTGAAACTTTTCAGTATAGGGTATATATTATCAAACGCCTCGTATATTTCCTGTCGAACTTTGGCACCGGTTAGCACAACCTTCCCTGATACAAATATTAGCAGTACAATTCTGGGTTTGACCATTCTGTAGATGAGTCCGGGGAAGAGCTCGGGCTCGTAGGAGCTGAACTGGCCGTGGGTGAGCACGAGCCCCTCCAGCCGGATCGGGAACTTCACGTCGCAGCTGCCCACCATGTTCTGGATCTTGAAGTCCAGGAACTTTGCCTGAAATGTGAGATTTTTGTTACTGTTTGTGGCTTTGTAATGATAATAAAATTGATATTAAGTATGGATTATAATTGTCATTGCTTACATTTTTGTACATCGTTGATTACATCTTAATAATTATTGATACATAAAGATTAAAAGGACTATTATGGTATAAAAAATATGTAAAAAATTAAACAGGACTCACCACAAAACCTAATTTCTGTATAATTCTAGCATATTTCCTGGCGGCTAATCGCGAGTCCTCTTCACTCTTGGCTCCCGTGCACACCATCTTGCCAGATGAGAAGATGAGGGCTGTGGTCCGCGGTTCACGTATTCTCATGATGACAGCAGCAAACCGCTTTGGGTTGTATTCAGCATTACGGGCATGCAGTGCTATTTTCTTTAAGTCTAATTTGCAGTTCAAGTTTACAGTGGATACAATATTTCTGAAAAAAAAAAGTTATAAAGTAGTTTTCAATGTTTGTACTTACAAAATAGTGATTTTGAAATAAAGTGACCACTGCATTAAAACAGAGTTTTTCCAGTGAATTCATAATCGCAAACTTAGATGTGCAGGGTCCCCCAAATTGCTCTATTTAGGCAAAATTTGTGACATCTCTCAATGTTTTTGAATTGTGTTTTGAGGAAGCCTGCATTGTACACAACATTAAATATGTACATAAAAACCAATTTAAGTCATACCACAGTGCTATTTTAGCTATATACTTATAGCTGTGAATATAAACTTACTGTAGCTGTGGAAGGATGCCGGGGTCGGCGGAATGTGGAGTCATGGGGGTCATGGGTGCCGGGCTGGCCTGGCCCAGCATCTGCTGCCCGACCAGGCTGCCGCCCGTCACCATGGGAGACATCATGTTTTGCTGAAAAATTCATAATAATAATGTTAAGAGGTTATTCACATAACTGAAAATAAATATAGATATTTGAACATACATAAATATAACAAACATGAACAATGTTAAGTCCTATGTAAGTTGAAATCTCAAGTTATTAGCATTTCTCTTAAGTTACAGAGATCATCTTCTCTGTATTGTATCCTTGAAAAACACAAGAGATAGACTAGTTTGTCACCATAGTGAAAAGATGGGCCAGTTAGATGAGCGTCAGTCACTAAATGCCTGCAGGGATACAGACATTTTACTATACTACTATAAATTGGTTTATGTGCCGAATACAAACTATGGGATACTAAAATAACAGAAAGTAGATAAATGTTCCAATACACAACATACCGGTGTCTGTGGCTGCATCATCTGTTGGGGAGTGGCGTAGCTGGAGGTGGGCGCGTAGGTGTGCATGCTGCGCTGCGGGGTCGCCAGGCCGAACCCCACCAGCGGCGACGAGCCCATCGACGCCAGCGACGGCATCTGCGACTGCTGGATCTGCTGCTGTTGCAGGGCATTTGGCAAAATCTGCTGGTCTTCTTCAGGTTGATGTAACGGGGTCCCGATCCCCGGTATGTTGTAAGGACTCAAGTCCATTTTGAATACACAAGGCGAACTGCTAACGTAAGCTTATCTTGGTTTCTACACAACCTGTGGTGCTACCAGTTAAAGGATTTTATACATATTTCTTCCGTTTCACTTTGTTTTGCTTGGATACACAGTTTTGAATGCTTTTAGTTAGAAACAAAATAAGCGCTTCTCAAGCAACCAAAACCGAAACAAAAATTGGACAGTTTTATTTTTCTGAAGTTGACGTTTTGGCATCTCGTGTCATCTGTTCTGTGGAGGGGTCCGTTCTCTTATTCAAAGAAGCACGTTTCACAGATTACTTAAAGTAGAATGTTAATAGTCTTGTTTACAAAATACCTAAATGTCAAAAAGTTCCTAAACTTGTTTTCTTTCGGTTTTTGTAATTTTCTACACTTTTATTTGAGAGATAGGAGTAATTAACTAATAATGTATGCTTAAAGTTTTACTTAGTTCGATGGAATTATAATACTATCCATTCGTTAACTTTAACTGCACAACAATGAAATCGGATGCAGAGAAAGAAGCTGGTTCAATTATACTGAAGGAGTATGGACACTTTTTCAAAAGGCAGTTCCTTGAATACAGATCCCTCACATGTGACGAGCCATGGGAGTCCAACAAGACATTCGTGCCCATCCAGGCGGTCATGGAGCCACACGAAATGGTCTCACTCATTGACTTGGTTTCATCAGATAACACCTTGATGACTAAAGTACTCAGTGTTTTATCCTCACTATGTGTTGAAGTGATTGAATTAAAGAAGGAAGCCTATGAAAGGTATGTGTACCTAGTTCTAAATAGCTTTCCTATTATCATATAATAATGTTCAGGTAAGGGACAAAGAAATTAAATTACCTTTTAATTTTTAAACTTATTAAGTATGTTACTTACACTACAATAGTACTTAATATCTTTCAGACATTTTCCTTTTCTGGCTGTTTATGAAGAGTACTCTGGCAGTGATGTTAGTTCCCAAATGGAGGCAATCTGCCTGCTAAGTGCGTTTGTGGGCCGCTGTGAGGATGTGCTGCGGAACATCTGCAGCCAGGTGTTTGCCATCTATACCGAGTCTGTGGTCAACCTGAGTAAGATATATTTTGCTTACTAGTTTATTCATTCATTTAATTAATTGTCTTACACAATGAATAAATTGTCTGTTATAGATGTAGAGGTGAGTGCTATTGAATTAACTTATAACTTACAAGTGAGTGGTGACCTTTCTTGTAAATTATGCAAATAAATACCTTATTTTGAATGCAAAGTGTGTTGGTATATTTAATATAATAAGCATAAAATTTCTCACTTTCAGATGGCATACAACTCCACTACATTATAAACCACATTGGAGAAATATTCACCATCCTAGTTCTGACAGAGCTTCTGATCATCAACACTTCACTGACCAACAAATGGGACAAATACTGCAAGGAAGTGAAGGGACAAAGACCAGAGAGTGTTGATCTAACAGAGGATCGATTTAAATCTATTCTTGCGGCAATTGATAACATTGGATCAAAGTTGATGAATGATAATATTGTGCAGAACTCCCTGAACAATTTGTCCATTCTTCGTCAGAAGCTGGTAGACAAAAACACAACCACACTGGCCAATGAAATGACACAGTATTTAAAATCAGCCATATTCAACCTGGACAAACTCATTCAAGAAAAGCCGTCATCAGTGAACCTGTACAAATGTATTAAAATAAATGCACTGTTTGTGCTAAATACTCATTTATTTGGAACCCATGATAAGAAGATATTTAAAGCTCTTTTAGAACTTGATGCAAAGGTATAATATAAACAGTTATCCTTTTAATTTTAAAACCATAACTTTAAACTTTAATGGAATTATAACCCTCCATTAGACATCTACCCCCATTATTTATTTAAATGTTTACTTTTAGGTTTCTTATGTTTCTATACAAAACCAGGCCTGTGTCACTCCGCGCATGGGCGGCGCAGGCGCCAGCCTGGCGCCTGCCCCATCGATGGGGCAAATCTAGTCGGCTGCCGGCTGCCGCAAGCGGAAGACGATACACGCGCGCGCTATTTGTTCCTATTTTGTACTAGTTTATAAATGTCGTATTTAGGTATTTATTAAAAATTATGAATAGAAAAATGGACATAAAAAGAAAAAAAGCAGCAAAAAAATACTGTGCCGTATTTAATTGCTTAAATACGGATCGTGATCCAAATTCAATTTTTTTTAGATTACCAAAAGATGCTGACATGTAAAACTAATCTAAGGGCGTCTTGCACAACAAAGTTAAATAAAATTAAATAGTTTGTCTCTTGCTCTGACAGTATAATGTCAGAGCAAGAGGTCATAGATTTAATTTTATTTAACTTTGTTGTGCAAGACGTCCTAAGTATTTTATTGATTTCTTCTACGTTCCTTATTTGAAATGAAATTAATCCGAACTACAAACCCTTTTTTTTCTCCACGTTGAACAAAGTCTATTCCAATTTTGTTTTCGTTAAAGTATTAAATTTACAGACACAACTACCTTCAAAATGCATTAATGAATCGATTATAAAATGTGCGCTGAGTGGGATTAGTGCTTAACGAAACTAACACGTTCTGTATCATAATATAAATTATATCCATAATATAAATTATAACCAAAAAAAAACATGTTTTCACAAAATTAAATGTTTTAGGTATTCATACATATTTTATGTACTTCAAAATATCTTAACTATGAAATTGTTATTGTTTTTACTGGTTATTTCCAATAGAAAAAAAGTTTGGAATAGCTTTGTATTCTAAATTCAAATTAATTTTGTTTTAAAACATGTCATTCTTTTTACAAAGTCAGTCCGTTGCTTAGTAAACGTTGTAGTCTGTGGTGCTGAGGCAACCCTAAGGTGGCTTCTTTTTCAATGCGTATAACCACGTATAACTTATTATGCACCGTAGTCCAGTGAAATAAGGCGCATATTCCCTCAAAAATTAATTGGTAGGTAAGTAAATAAAAACGTGTGCGGCCGGAACGCGATCTAAATTAGTGTCTATGGTTGTAATAATGGATTCCCGCCTAAAAAAAAAAAAAAAAAACATGGCTGTCAAGTTGTAATCTGCCGCCCCGCTTGGGCATTATGAGTGTCTACCTATCTATACATACAGTCCACTTAAAAGTTTAACATGTCTTATTAGACGCAAATAAAGATTCATACAGAACGCATGTTTGTTTGAGTTTAAATAATCCCAGCAAGTAAAAGCCGACCTTATCATTCTATCATTTGGTCCAAATCGAACCGGACTGAGCGCGAGCGAGCCTACCTGCGAGAACAAAAAGAACCACCGGGACAGAGATAAGGCGGCCGGCGGACACCTGTTTATTTGCAAGATTTAGTGCAATTATAATTGAAAAGTTATAAACTTGAGTGCGAGTGCGTAAATAAACAATAATTACGTGATTTTGAGACATTCTTAAAAACTTCTAATATGAGACATTGAGTGAGTGAGTTACAGACTATGGACAGGGTGCATTTACGTTGTTTTTAAGAACTATACCTACCTAATAAATTACGGACTTAGTGCTTGTGCTGGGATTATTACTTGTGAGCTACAATGACTACTACGAAGGAGGTGGACGTGCTCATATCATTACAAGATGAGTTATTCGATCAGTTGGAGCGATCTATCAAAAATTACAAGAAAACGGCCAAGGAAAAAATTAAGCTACCTTATTTACTTACAAGGTTGGAGTTGTTGGAACAATTATTTACCGACTTTAAAGAAGGACATAAGGCGATTGTGTTAGCTTCGCAAGATAGATCTGACGCATATTTTACGCAAAATACGTATGACATTTTCGAAGATAATTATGTGGAATACAAGGCGGCGTTACGAGAGGTTATCGAGCGGTTGTCACCGAGTGCAGCGTCATCGTCAGCGCCCGCCACCGACACCGCGGCGGCGGCGGCGCCCGGCAGCAGCGCCGAGATAAAGAGTGAAGTTAAATTACCTCAAATTAACTTACCTACATTTAGCGGAAGATATGAAGAGTGGCAAACATTTTATGACATGTTTTCGTCGCTTATACATAAAAACCAGAGCATTACGGCAGTACAGAAATTACACTATTTAAAAAGTTATTTAACTGGTGAAGCCAAGAATCTATTGAGCAACTTTTCAACTACAGAAGCTAATTACGAAGAAGCTTGGAAACAATTAGTGAAACGTTATAACAATAAAAGATATAACTCGAACGCAATATTGAGAAGTTTATTTGCTATGAGAAAAATAAACACAGAATCAGCTGGTGCAGTGAAGAATTTACTTGATACAACATCTACTTGTCTGAAGTCCCTGCAAAATATGGGTATCGATACGAGCTCGTGGGATGCAATTATTGTATTTTTTGTCGTATCAAAATTAGACACAGAATCCATGAGACAATGGGAGCAGCATGTTAGTATGGTTACTGATGAGTTACCGACCTGGGAGCAACTACGAGAATATTTAGAGCACCGATTCCGGTCGTTGGAGATGATCGACACTAACGTGACGCGTCCTAATCAACCTGCCAAGCCTGTCACGAAAGCTAAAATATTTCACACTGCTATTGAGAATAAACAGAAGAGCAATGATGTCGAGTGTGCGATGTGTCATGAGAATCATTATATTTATCACTGCAAGCGGTTCGGGCTAATGACACCTAATGAGCGACAAGAGTATGTCCAGAGTAACCGACTGTGCTTCAACTGCTTATCACCAACACACGCAGCATTGAAGTGTCGGCAGTCAAGTTGCAGAAAATGCGGAAGGAGGCACCATACCATGCTACACTTCGAGCGAGTGGAGAAGGAGGCCAGGCGCGAGGGTACGTCAGCGAACGAGGCTGCAGCGACGGCGTCACCGAGTGGACACGAGAGGCCGAGCACATCCCAAGGTGACACGCACATCACCGCAGCGCATTCCAGAGGAGAAATGCAACCCAACAGCGTGCTTCTTGCGACGGCTAGAGTAAAGGTATTTAATTCGACAGGTTGTAAACAAATTATTAGAGCTTTACTCGATCAAGGATCGCAGGCATCTTTTGTAACTGAGGCTACTGTACAATTACTAGGGCTTACACGTAAACCTGTTAGTGGTTGGGTGTCAGGTCTGGGAGATGGTCGTATGAGAATAAAACACACTGTTTCGCTTCGAGTAGAGTCACGCCATAGCCCAGAAAGTTCGATACAAGTTAATGCGTATGTGTTACATTCCTTAACTTCTTTACTTCCCGCAGCTGAGTTGACAGTTCCTGAGTGGTCAGAAATTGGTCACTTACCTTTAGCTGATCCTACATACACGAAACCAGGTAAAATAGATGCACTTCTAGGTGCAGAGGTGTATGCTGAAATATTGCAAGATGGCTTGATTAAGCAATCTGAAGGGAGCCTACTAGCACAGAATACCATATTCGGATGGATTTTATCTGGAAGAGCGGCGAGAGGTCCTGAGGAACTAGCAAAGGCAAATGTTATGAGCATGCATGTACAAGTGAAAGAAGATGACTTATTGAAGAAGTTTTGGGAGATGGAAAATGAGCCTAACACAATACACAAAGAGATGACCAAGAGTGAGAAAAGGTGTGAAGAGATTTTCGACGCAACGACAGTGAGAGATGATGAAGGAAGACTGGTGGTAAGACTACCATTTACAACAGAAGATCCTAAGAGTCAATATGGTAATTCAAAAGAGATAGCTATCAAGAGACTAGAGATTTTAGAGAGAAAACTAAAGAGAGAACCTAAACTGAGAGAAGAGTACAATAAAGTGTTTGAAGAATATTTGAGTTTAAATCACATGAGAAAGGTGAATGAAAATGAGATTGAGAATCCCAAGGCAGTCTACTTGCCTCACCACGCCGTAGTGAGAGAAGACAAGGAGACCACAAAGGTGAGAATCGTCTTCGATGCTTCGAGTAAAGGGACTAACAATGTCTCGCTGAATGACGATCTACTCGTGGGTCCGAAGCTGCAGCAAGACTTGAGACACATACTAATGAGATGGAGAAGGCACAAGGTGTGCATCGTCGCGGACATTGTGAAGATGTACAGGATGGTCCGTGTGGCTGATGAAGACACCGATTTTCAGCGAATAGTTTGGAGATTTTCATCGGATGAGTCACAACCTATACAGCATTATAAGCTGTTACGGCTAACTTTTGGAACAGCATGTGCGCCATATTTGGCTGTCAAATGCCTACAGAGACTTGCTGAGTTAGAAGAATCTAAATATCCGTTAGCGGCAAAATTAACAAGGCAAGATTTCTATATGGACGATCTAATCACGGGAGCTGAAACAGAAGATGAAGTTATGAATATATACAATGAGATGAATAAACTATTGAGATCAGGAGGTTTTGAGCTACAAAAATGGAACAGTAATTCAGAGACAGTACTACAGAAGATTAGGAAAACAGAGAAGACAGGACAGGAGCAAAAAAAAGGATCTGATTCAATCAAACTAAACAAGAGTATAAAGGTTCTTGGAGTGAGTTGGAATAGAGACGCTGATAGTTTCGAGTACATGTTAAAGTTACCAGAGCCCACAGATTCGATATCAAAGCGGCAAGTGCTTTCTGATGTCGCAAGATTATATGACCCTTTAGGCTGGATCGCCCCTGTCATAGTTCTGGCGAAAATTCTGATACAAAAACTGTGGCAATCGGGTCTAGAGTGGGACGATCGTTTGACTGAAGATCTACTGAGTGAGTGGCTTGCATATCGACGCGGGTTAGTAGATTTAACACAGCTAAAGCTACCGAGATGGTACAATGCTACTCAAAACTCGAAAATCGAGCTACACGTGTTTTCGGACGCTTCGAAGTCAGCTTTTGCAGCAGCAGTGTATGTTAGAGTGATAGACGAGTGCAACCAAGTACATGTACACCTGCTGACAGCAAAAACCAAAGTTGCCCCCATTGAAAAGGAGATTTCGATTCCCCGCCTCGAGCTGTGTGGGTCAACGTTGGCAGCAAAACTTATCAGCGAAGTGGCGCAAGTGATGGAAATACCTAAAGAGGATTTATATGGCTGGACTGACTCCACCATCGTTTTAGCATGGCTTAAGGGAGGCTCAAGTCGTTGGACGACTTTTGTGAGCAACCGAGTGTCCACGATATTAAACATCATGGAGTATGAGCAATGGGGCCATGTATCGTCGGAGACAAACCCTGCGGACTGCGCTTCGCGAGGCATGCAACCACATGAGTTGCTACAAAACTCATTGTGGTGGAATGGGCCGCAGTGGCTTTCTGAGCCTAACATCGAGAGTGATGGTACTAAGGTTGAGGACACACACGAGGAGGAAAGAGTCAAGGCTTTAACTGTTTTATCAAAGATAGATGAAGAAGAATTCATTTGGACAAGATTTTCGTCATTATCGAGAATGCTAAGAGTACTAAGTTATTGCAGAAGAATTTTGAATTTAAAGATACCAGAAACCGAGAGAGCTAAATTAACAAAATTTGTTACAGTAGAGGAGACAAATGAAACATTACTTTGTTGTGTTAAAGAAGTTCAAAGGCGAGAATATGAAAGCGAGATAAAACAGTTAAAGACTCGAGGATGCGTTCCTAAAAAGAGTAATTTACGTACTCTTTGCCCTTTTCTTGACGAAAAAGGAACATTAAGAGTTCAGGGACGTATAGCACAATCAGACGCATGTTATGACACGAAACATCCAATAATTATGCCTGCTAAGGATCACCTTACCAAGCTCATAATTGTTGATGCTCATCATCAAACTATGCATGGAGGTCCTCAGATTATGTTAAACTTTCTAAGAGCAAAATTTTGGATTATTCATGCCAAGGAACAAGTCAAGAAGGTTTATCGAGAATGTGTTATCTGCTTAAGATATACCACCAAGAAGACAACTCCATTCATGGGTCTTCTTCCTGAGGCGAGATTAAAACCAAGTAAACCATTCAGGTCTACTGGAGTGGATTACTGTGGTCCTATCAACATAAGATTTTCACCAGGCAGAGGAGCTAAATCGTATAAGGGCTACATATGCCTCTTCGTCTGCATGGTTACCCGAGCAGTCCACTTGGAAGCGGTTACTGACTTAACTGCTAAAGGTTTCATAGCAGCATTCAGGCGTTTTACTGCTCGGCGAGGCCATTGTCAAGATTTATATAGCGACAATGGCACTAATTTTGTCGGAGCTGATAGAGAGATGCGAGACATTTTCAACAGTGCAAAATCATCACTGACGGAGGAAATTGCTTCGTTACTTACCTTGGAGCGTACAACGTGGCATTTTATCCCTCCCCACTCCCCAAATTTTGGAGGTTTGTGGGAGTCCGGCGTACGTAGTACAAAGACGCACCTGCGTAAAGTAGTTGGGAATAGTACACTTACCTATGAGGAGATGTCGACAGTTCTGGCGCAGGTGGAAGCGTGTCTAAATTCACGACCTATTTCCGTACTTAGTGACGATCCAAGCGACCCTCTCCCCTTGACACCAGGCCACTTCTTAGTAGGTGAACCTTTGTTAAATCTAGCTGATGATGATTATACTAAGTTTAATGTTCAAGGATTAGACAGATGGCGCTTAACGCAAAAAATTGTAAATGATTTTTGGAACCGATGGTATAAGGAGTACTTAGTTAATTTAAATCAACGGTACAAATGGAATACTAAAAGTGTTGAGCCCGAGATAGGAGATATTGTTATCCTGAAAGAAGACAATTTACCCCCTGCTAAATGGGTACTAGGTAAAATAATACTTAAACATACTGGGCCTGACAATATTACTCGTGTAGTATCAGTGAAATGTAAATCTGGAGTGTTCAAGCGTCCAGTAAGTAAAATTTGTGTAATTACTAAATAGTTAAGTTAAATAAATTGTTAATGTCTTAGAGGCTATTTACTTTAAAGATTGTCAGTTTATGTAGGTTGTTAAATTAGAATAGTTAATGCTGAAGCTGGCAATTTCTACTTGTTATATTTAGTATTGTTTAAATTGTTAACATTTTGTTGTCAATATCTGAGTTTAAGTTTTAAGCTAGAACTAATACTTACCTGTTACAGTGAGCAATGTTATGTAATGGTGGGCGGCTAGCAAATACTTACGTTTTAAATAACTACATGTATTATTATATTTTAGAGATACCTATTTCATTGTTAATACGTTAGGAATTTAGGATGTTGATACTAAAATGTGTTTTGCAGTCGTTAAGTTTATATCGAGTTCGTTCTAAGATATAAATTAGTTCTAAGTCTAGAGGTTAGTTTGCATTTATGATCTGATATTTTAAATGTACCTACTTAAGTAAAAGAACTAAGTTCTTGGTGGGCGGAATGTCTATGGTTGTAATAATGGATTCCCGCCTAAAATAAAAAAAAAAAAAAACATGGCTGTCAAGTTGTAATCTGCCGCCCCGCTTGGGCATTATGAGTGTCTACCTATCTATACATACAGTCCACTTAAAAGTTTAACATGTCTTATTAGACGCAAATAAAGATTCATACAGAACGCATGTTTGTTTGAGTTTAAATAATCCCAGCAAGTAAAAGCCGACCTTATCATCCTATCAATTAGATCTTATTGCTTATGGGATGGAGTCATATTTCTTTGCAGGCCATTGCGAAGATGGGCTTCTGTACCTGGTACTAGTTATTATTCTGTGACAAAACTAAGTCTAACTCTTTATTTATTTCCGCATCCCCCAGGCGCACAGCGTGCCGGTATCGGGCACGTGCGTGTGGTACCCGGAGCAGTTCCTGCAGCGGCACCTGGCGGCCGCCTGCGCCTCCACACCGCGCCTCGCGCACACCATGCTGCGCGCCAGGCAGGCCTACATCACCGGCAGAAAAACCTCCCTACCCCGAGATGTAGCTAACCTACAAACTCTGTGCATACAGTGGGTGCTGAATGTAGAGGACTACTTCTCCCCAAAGCACACACAGTTGAACGCGGCCGAGATGGGCACACATGCTAAAGCACTGCTGTCTGGATTGGAGTTGGCGTCGCAAACACATTACTCGTTGCTGACTCTGATCAATTTGCACTTGTCGCTGGGAATACCGCTGTCGAAAAGCATGCTGATGTCGATTTTTGAAATTATTGATGTTCTTAAGTGCCTCAAGAATGCAGTCAACAGAAACAGCAGTAATATTGTTACTTCCATAAATATGATCATCCAACATCTGATGTTTCAAGCGACTTCGTCTATTGTGGAAGTGAAAAAGAATTTGATGACCGACAAGAACTTTGCTAATCAGAGACTGGATGAGTTGACGTGTGTGGTGATCGCCGAGAAAGCGCTCAAAGGAGCCGCCACTACAGAGAGGATCGTGGCGGCCAACGTGGCCCTCAGCTTCATTCCAGACACCACATACGAAGAGGACGCCTACGCCAAGCTTGGAATTCTTCTGGAGAAAGTGCAATCATTATCAAACTTCATGAATTCCATAGAAGCATCTTGCAATGGCTCCTGGCTCATCTGGCATCAGAATGTGATTCCCATCTACCTAGAACAGAATTTCACACAGCAAATGCATTCCCTCAAGTTGAAATACTTCCTCAGTGCCATAGAAGATTGCATTACTGTCCTTCATCAAACAGATAAACAATTCAATTCAAACAAAGCCCAAGAGTTTCTTGACAGTATCAAACTCCTGATGGAGGAAAATGTAGTGAAATCTACTAGTCAACAGATAGAGACAAATTTGCGACTGCACATACATTCGCATCTACAGTTGGATGTCGTCAACCCCTTTATGTTCGAAATGACAAAGAAGATGCTGCTTGTTATTGACAACTTCAGACTTCACCAGATCTACATATCCGTGATACCTTCAGTGGAGCACTACCTATCCACTATGTACTACAACCTGACAACCGTGGTCTTATCAGACTGGAAAACCTATGGAGAAATGAGGCAAATGGCCAAGTTCAAGTTCAACCTAAACACTGTCCAAGATAATTTACCTACACAGACTCTCGAGCAAGGCCTCGACGTGCTTGAAATAATGCGTAACATACACATATTCGTATCCAAATACCACTACAACTTAAACAACCAGATCTTCATAGAGAAGAGCAGCAACAACAAGCACCTGAACTCGATCAACATCCGGCACGTGGCCAACTCCATCCGCACGCACGGCGCCGGCGTCATGAACACCACCGTCAACTTCACCTACCAGTTCCTCAAGAAGAAATTCTTCACATTCTCGCAGTTCCTCTACGATGAGCACATCAAATCGCGCTTAATACGTGACCTGAGGAACTTCAAAGAGCATTCTGCGTCTAACGGAAACATGTATAGCTTCAAGAATGCGGAGAAGTTCAACAAGGGTATCCGCGGCTTGGGTCTGGACGCGGAGGGGCAGAGCTACCTGGCGTTGTTCCGCGCGCTGGTGGGCGACGTGGGCGCGGCGCTGGGCTACGTGCGCATGGTGCGCGCGGGGGGGCGCCACTGCTGCGCCGACGCCACCGTCTTCCTCCCCGCCCTCGACCGAGACACCTCCTTCACCACACTCTGCCAACAAAACGATCTGGAACCTTCCACGGTAAACGCGGCCGAAATTCTAGACCAGAATATAGACAGCCTCGTATGCAACTTCACGCAGGGCACGGAATACTTCAAGCTGTTGGTGGACGTGTTCGCGCCGATATTCAGGAATCCTAAGAATGTGCACCTGAAAAACTTCTACATGATAGTTCCACCGCTGACGCTGAACTTTGTGGAGCACATGATTTTGTCCAAAGACAAGATGACGAAGAAGAATAAAGTCGGTGCGGCATTCACTGATGACGGGTTCGCCATGGGCGTGGCTTACATACTGAAGTTATTAGATCAGGTGAGGAAGTTTTACCATTATTTTATTCGCCATAAATGCGGCGCTCTGATTGGCGGAGCGCGCATTAAACGAGTTTATCGACGTCGATAACGAACCCGTGTAGCCTTACCTGGTATTAATTAGCCATAATAAAGATCATTAAAATGCTCTTAGCATTAAGCCCACCTTTTGTACATGTATTTTTATATTTGTGCAATAAAGAATTAAATAATAATAAATAATAATCATTTATAAGTAACTCAAACTTCTAAGCTTATCCAAATTCTATCTTTCATTTCCAGGACTCAAGCTTCGAGTCCCTCCACTGGTTCGAGTCGGTGTGGAAACACATCGGCGAGGAGCGACGCTCACTCGAGGAACAGAAGAGCAAAGGGTCAGTGCAGTTGCAGCAAGCCCTGGCCCTCACTGAGAAGAAAATCAAAATCATGGAACAAGAATTTCAATTGCTGTACTACAGTTTAACTAGTGCGAGAATATTTTTCCGTTAATGTTAAGTTTTTATATTGATAGTTAAGTGTAGTGGGTGATACAAAAATGATGTTGTAATTTTAAGGGCGGTGGGAATGGGCTTAGTTTTATGACTGAGAATTTGTGTAGTTTCATGTCCACCTTTCTAAGCATTACAATGTCCATTTGAGAACCTGAAATAATATAATGTACCTATCTAAAGTTATTGTATATACCGAATATTTAATAAAACTAATGTTAATACTTATAGAACTTGGTTTGCAAATAATTTTTGATCATGCTAACTACCCCGTGGAGGAACACTGTGATTGGTTGAAGCAATAATATTCTAATCACTGTAACGGCTGCGTTAGGAAAGAAATCCTAGTCAGATGCCTACATTCAGCAGTAAACACTTGTCAGCAGGTGATGAGTATAGTCCCCGACTTCGGGATGTAATATGCTTATCCTTAGAGAACATAAATACTTCAATCATGTTCCTCGGCCTAGGGCTTCTCATTACTGTATACATGTTCTTTGATCCAGCATCAGCTTGCTTATTTGCCTCAGAATAATAACTGCCAGGCGTTTCGATATCTGAGAAACCATAGACATCATATGAAGATATCCTGTGAATGTCACTTGACTTTTCTCGATTATCTTTCTCTTTCATTCAAAGCAAACTTTAGTACTGCGTGAGAGAGATAACTGATAATCACAGAGTAAATTATAATATGATTATAATACTATGTGACATTTACAGCCTGACATTTCGGATTCGATTTTTTTTCCGGCTGCCATTGCCACGCTATACAGTGTATTTTTGATTGTTTGGTAAAGAATAATCAAAATTTTGGATACAAAGTTACCAGAGTCGTAATTTTACACGATGGCCGAGACTATGAAACAAACGGTTGCCAGCATACTAAAGACTATAGAAAGGTAAATTCTTGAATAACCTTAAACCAAAGCATCCTTACACCTTTCTTCCTGATTCCGATGTTTACTGACTTACACACACTTACTGACTCTTGCAGATACAACCCGGCCAATCTTCAAACTCTAGAGCGGTATGTGGACATGCAATCAAGGGATAACACCTACGACCTGGAGGCTAACCTAGCTGTGCTGAAGCTATACCAGTTCAACCCTGAAAAGTTTAACGCTGATATCACCTGCCAGATCCTTCTGAAGGCGATCACCAACTATCCGCACACGGACTTCACCCTGTGTAAATGCCTGCTATTGGAATCTGTGGTAAGATAAAATATTTTTGCATTATGGAGTGTTTTTATTGTGATACAAGCTTCCCTTATTTTAAAATAAGACTAACTGCCTTATTTACAGTGAATACTATGTGTAAACTGTATGGCTTAGTTGTAGTACTGTTTGCATTCCAATCTATGAGCAGTATACACTGCCTCTATCAATCCTCATACTCAGCATTGACTCCCATTCAGTTAACTGATAAACAACTCACAGTTAAATCTCTATAATTTTCAGGTTGAGAATGAAACCATCTCGCAGATCAAGTACCTAGCAGACATTCTGGAGCAGTGTGACTTCGCCCAGTTCTGGAACCGTGTGCACCAGATGCCGGAGCTGTGCAACCGCATTGTCGGCTTCCATGACTCCATCAGGAAGTTTGTCTGCCACGTGGTTGGCATCACCTTCCAGACCATTGATAAGGATAACCTTGCTAACTTGCTTGGTGGGATTGATGGTAAGTAATCGTCATATTTTCAGCTAAGACCACTGACACTTTAAACTTGCTTAGATTTGGCACTATTACTGCTCAAGACCAAAAGACTAGTGAATGCTGCCAATCTTTTAAATATGTATGAACTCTCAGAAGTAAACTAGGTCTATTTTATTTGAGCCTATCCTTCATTTTTCTTAGCTGAGGCTTGTGAGAATAGATTTCATTATATTGATATTAGAAGTTCATGATAGATACATTAATTTAATACAACACAAATAGAAGTGACTCTGTGTTTCAATTATAATGAAGTTATTAATAAAAATGTAACTTTTTCATTTTGTTACAGATGTGACTCTTAAACATTGGGTAAAGAAATATGGATGGAGGGACGACGGTGACCTCATCTTCATTGCCAACCAAGATGAAAACATCAAGACTAAGAACATCACTGAGAAGATTGAGTTTGAGCACCTGGCGCCGCTCATGGCCTTATTGTAAATTTGTATTATCCTTTATAAATAAACAATCATATGATTGATGCTGTAGTTTAAAAATACTTTCAGTCCTACAGGCCTACTATTTTATAATAATGCTAAGAAACCTTTTTTTGCTGTAGAATGAAGTGATCTTGGGGACTATAATGATGCATTAGTCCGTTATACTACATAGATTATAGATCTTTTTAGAAAGGATCAGCTATCCCAACAGTAATCTTCAATAAAGAGGGTATCACACAGTGATGACACATGAAGGGAAAGTACTTAAAATATTGAAATTTTTACTGAATGGAAACTTCGAAAGGGCGAATATTGAAGGTAAGTATAATATATTTCCCCATCATGTGGCATTGCCGTGAGACACGAGAAACCTTGTATATGAATGATAGACCCACAGCCTCTCATCATCACTCCCAGAACATGTTGTAATTTGCTACGCAGTTTCACTGGCTGCCTTGCGCCATCCGTGTATGGGAGCTTCAAAGGTGTATGGATCAGTCCAGCAGTTCCTAGGTAAGTATTCTACCTAACATTCGTCTTGCCCTAGTTCCGAGTGTAGGTAGGTACCTACCACAGAAATGTTACCCACGGTTCTACCTTTTTTGGCCTAAGATCTATTTGCCTAATCTCGTATTGCATAGTAACGTTTGGTCAAAGTCTCGTTTCGCCGAAAATCGTATGGCATAAATCTCGATTAGTAAAAAGTTATTTCGCATTATCTTGTTTAGCCTAATAATGGTATGGCCAAATCTTGAATAGCCTAATAATAGGTTTATACAAAGTAATAATATTTGTTTGGCTTTAACTTTGACGGAGCGTCTCTCTATAGCGCAAACTGGTGCCTTGTATTGTTTCCGCTGTTTGGAAAACGCTCCGCTTTGGTTTTGATGAACATGTGCACCTAACACGCTCCTCCTCGCTTTGCTCGTCGTCGCACCTATCTTTAGGTTTCGATCTCATGGGGTTTGTAATTATTATATTGCTCGTTAACTTTCGATTTTTTTATCATTCAATATCGTGATTTTCGGGGTGTAGAAGAAAAATACCACAATTTGTACATTTACTACATACTTAATATATTATTTATTAAGATAACATTAGGAGAAACAAGATTATACATAGGTATAGACGAACATAAATTTGAGCAAACGAAACTTAGGTGTTTAAAGATTGTGGCTAAAGAGTTTTAGACGAAACAAGCTTTATGCCACATAAGTCTTGGCAAAGTGATGGTTCGGTCAAAAAAGTTTAGACCATACGAGTTATGCGAAATGAGTTTTGGTCAATAAAGATTATGCGAGATGAGGGGAACCCGTTACCCACCGAGCCCTACTCGTTGAGATCATCACCTACCGGTGTAACCAGGGTAGAGTAGAGTGAGGTAGAGTAGAGTGTTAAGACAGTATCGTCGGCCGATTTTAAAACCCAGTTTTTAAATAAATTCAAATAAAAAGGTTTTGTGTCAAGTACGCATGCTGTGTTAATGGGCTGTTTGGGCCACATACCTTTGTCACGATGTCGATGGTATTAAAAACTAACAATAAACAAAAGATGATCGGTTTTGGCGGCATCGGAAAATAATCGAAAATATCTACTTTCATGCGAAAAAATAGTAAATTTTTATTTTCCATTGAGTTATAATTATATGTAAGTACTTATGTTTCGGTATTTTACATATTTATACATTTCTGTGGTATCGCACATTTGGTTGGGGTGAGTTTATTTCTTCCCGTTAGTAGGTAAGTATACCTATTCCATTGAACTAATATTACCTACTAAAGTAGGTAAATGACCTATTCTAGTAATATTCCTTTGTTTAGAGATATAATGTTATCTACAGTCCAACTATAAAGTCGTGAAAACGGAAAACGGAAGTGGATCCTAACTAATTGTTAAAGATCGTAATCGTATTTAATCGATCTGTTATATTTAAATCCGTTAAAAATCCATAATCAATCGGTATTTTATTTTAAAAATGTAAGTGTGTAAAAGTGTGATGTAATGTGATGTCTTCCAAGCCGATACGGCTACGGCGACTGCTAATGGAGATTTAGGCTTCGTTGGTATGCCCGGATGTGGCTTATGTAGCCAATCTTGGCGGTAAATGTTCGACCGCTGTGTATCAAGTAAGTAGGTTCTTAGGTACCTACTTACTTAATTTCCACCCTTCCCTATGTTTATCATTAATTACTTAAGAAATGAGGAAATGAATGCATATTAATGGAAGTAAGTACCTACCTACAAACGGGCGTTGTCATTTAATAATAAAGTTGTCGTGGAATTAAAGGGCTGCGAAGGGCACGCCTCTAATTAGCGAGGCGTCGCCCCGGGCCGGCGACCCCTCGGCGCTCGGCCGCAACCCCCGGTGACAAATTACACACCACTCACATTCATTGTCTAAATAAATATTTATTTTAAAACATATTTAAAACTTAACTAATAATAGTGACTTGAATTGCAGACATAAATAGGAACCAACAGTAAACACCCACAGCAAGAAAATCTCGTTCAGTGCTTTTTGCCGTGACTGTAGCCGTGCTCCTTGCCGCCGGCGTGGCCGCCCTTCTTGGCGTGGTCGTGATGGTGCGCGTGGTGCTCCTCGTGGCCATGGTGGCCCTTGTGGCCTTTGTGGTCCTCGTCGTAGTGGCCCTTGTCGTGGTGGCCCTTCTTGCCGTGGTGCTTCTCGTGGTGGCCCTTCTCGTGCTTGCCGCCCTTCTTGTGGTGCCCCTCCTTCTTGTCGTGGTGCCCGTGGAAGTCGCCGTGCTTGTTGTGGTGGCCGCCCTTGTGGAAGTCGTCGTAGAACTTGTGCTCCTTGTGGTACTCGTCCTTGTGCGACTTGTGGTGGAAGCCGGTGGTCTTGGAGCCCTTCTTGTGGCCCTTCTTGTGTCCGAACTTGCCGCCCTTGTGCCCGTGCGCCGCCTCGTGGTGCTCGCCGTGGTGGTCGTGCTCGTCGTGGTGCTTCTTCTTGTGCGCGGCGTGCTCGTCGTGGTGCCCCTCGTGGTGGTGCTTGCCGTGGTGCGAGTGCTCGCCTTTGTCGTGGTGGTGGTGCGACTTGTACCCCTTGTCCCCCTTGGCGCCCTCCTCCTTGTGGTGGTGCGCGTGGTGCTCGTGGCCGCCGCCTTCCTCCTTCTTGTGATCCTCGTGCTTCTTGTGCACGGTGGCGGCGGGCGCCAGGTCACCGCCGTCACCGCTGGGCGCGGTTTCCCCAACAGCACTTGGGCCCGTTAGCTCTGCTGTCAGTTTTTCGACGGCGGGTGTCTCGGCTTTCAGGTCTACATTTCGGGCTACAATCGCAGCTAGTGCGGAGGCAAACAGCCCTAGTAGTAGTAGGAGCCGCATTTTCTGTAACGACATAAAAAGCTATTAGGATTAGATTGGCGAGGTAGATACAATGTTTACAAAAGAAAGTTATGGTATCTTCACTCACCTGATGCTGTGAAGCTCACAGTGACAGTTTTGCAGAGAGCCGCTGCTATAAAGTGTAACACTATTTTTCTGATCTCACATTTTATAGATGAGATTGTTTTTCTCTGGCTGCGATTACACTGGTCTGTAGCAATCGGAATTGCTGCACTTTTCTGGACGACTGACTTCGGTGGCGACATCGGGCTCCGCTGCGCTAAATCTCAATCCGTTACGTCTCGGGTGTTGACACACAATTATTTTCAATATCTCCATCAGGCACGCGCTACGCGCTACGTGCACTGACGAATCGTAATGTCATTGACAAAAGCTGACAAGGTCAGTGAATCAGTGAAACAATTAGTTGTAGCGTAGCTATTATAATGTGGCTTTTATAAATATTTATGTTATTTTTAATTCATTGCATGTATTTGATTAAAATTAGTATTTTTTACAGTTATGTACTTACGAACTTTTTTGTCGGTAAGTATATTATATACGCCAAGAACACTATGTAAAACATAAGACACAAATAACACACTGAACAAGTGTCTTTCTACCGATCTATCTCTGTGCTCCCGTTTCTCTGTGCCCGGATTCCAAACCTGTGTTCTGCCTACTAAGGCAGGAAAGCTAACGTCCCCATAATTAGACCAGTCATCATTAAAGCCCAATTATTATTGATACATCGATACTAAAATACTTAAAACTTAAAACTTTCTAAGATATAGAAAGTTTGCGTCTTTTAAACCGTCACATCGGAAAATTAATTCTAGTGTGTCTGATAAGTAATAATATTAGTCAGCGCTAAACTGGAACTGTATTCCATATTTTACGAAATCATAAAGCCATATATTTTTACAGATTCAACAAGATTTTATTCAGTATTTACAAAGTGGTAAAAAATAACAATGAACTAAGTAAGTTATAAATAAAACAATAAGGGTCTTAACGTTACATCAGTGTTTTCCGTGGTGGAAGCCCCAGTGCTTGTGGTCGTCGTGGTGGCCCTTCTTGCCGTGGTCGTGGTGGTGGTGGTGGTGCTCCTCGTGGCCGTGGTGGCCCTTGTGGCCCTTGTGGTCCTCATCGTAGTGGCCCTTGTCGTGGTGGCCCTTCTTGCCGTAGTGGTCTTCGTGGTGGCCGGAATGATGGTGGCCTCCCTTCTTGTGATGGCCGCCCTTCTTCTCGTGGTGTCCGTGGAAGTCACCGTGCTTGTGGTGTTTGCCTTCTTTGTGGTGGTCGTCGTAGAAGTGGTGGTCCTTGTGGTACTCGTCCTTGTGGAACTTCTTGTGGTAGCCCTCGGTCTCTTCTCCCTTGTCGTGGTGTTTCTTGTGGCCGTGCTTCTCTCCCTTGTGGTGATGTCCGTGCTCGTGGTGTTTCCCGTGGTGGTCGTGTTCGTCCCAGTGCTTCTTGTGTCCACCTCCATGCTCGGAGTGATGGCCCTCATGGTGGTGCTTGCCGTGGTGACCGTGTTCGCCCTTGTGGTGGTGATGATGACCCTAAAATCAACATATTATGTATAAGTTTTATAGTGTTGCATTGTGCCAGACGTAAAAGTCTTTACCAGGGCTAGCTACAGTTAATTACCTTGTGTCCCTTATGGCCCTTCTCCCCGTGTTCGTGGTGGTGATGCTCGTGGTGCTCCTTGCCGCCGCCCTCCTCGTGGTGGTGCCCCTTGTGGTGGCTGGCAGCCGGCACCAGGTCCCCCTCCCCCGCCCCCGCCACCTCACGCCCCGCGCACATCGCCACACATCCCACTACGGCTAAAGCCACTAGCGTCCTCATCTTAACACCTGTGATTATCCTCCTGCTGTGGCTGCTTTCTGGGACTGAACTGACGCAAATCTAACAGGGGAGGGCATTTATAGCATACAGTTGTAGGTTCGATTCGGTGAAAACGTCGAACAAGGACATTGCGGTGGTACGCGCTACGCGTAATTACAGGCCAAAGATGTTGCGAAATGTTAGGCGCCTAGGCTAAAACGTACGAGATAAAGTGGTACGCGCTTTTTGTCATGGAGAGAATGATAAAAAAACGAGCGGCGTTCATATAATTACTAAAACTACATATCTATATGCACTGACCACAATCAAACTTTCAGAATCGATTAGTATCATCATCACTCTAAGCCACTATTGTCCACAGCTAAGCATAAAGCTCCCTCCCAAAGATCGCCTTATATGCAGTCCTGGGACTTCCTCATTCAACCCCTGCAGGATACCTGCTGAATTTCGGTTTTCCAACTGGCTGGGGGTGTCCTACCCTACTCTACATTCGCCTATTCGTAATCAAAGTGAAAGTTTGAAAAATTATTCATAAAACATGTCATCATATTTGAAAAGTATTCATAAAACATGTTTTGGTTTTGTACACCACCGGAGAGAAAATGAAGAATTAGATACAAAAGGCGCAAATTACAGTGTTTCGCAGCCAGACGCAAATATGTATGACTTTAAGTTCCAGTTTATAGAATCAAATTACCTACTCCTTAACGGAAAAAATTCCAACATAAAGAATATTTATAAAAAAAAAAACAAATTGTTGATTTAACCAATTGGGCCAATTAGGTGTCGGTATTAAAATTGTTGTAGACGACCGAATGGCGTAGTGGTTAGTGACCCTGACTACTGAGCCGATGGTCCCGGGTTCGATTCCCGGCTGGGGCAGATATTTGTTCTCGGATCTTGGATGTGCCCGTAAAATGGCAATAGGCCCGCCCCCTATTACATTGGGACTAACATAACACTCTGGTGAAAAGTGGGTGCAGCAATGCACCTCTGCCTACCCCGCAAGGGAGTACATTAGTACAAGGCGTGAGTGAGTGTTTTTTTTGTGTTTTTTATTAAAATTGTAAGTGAAACTTTATCGTTACTTGCGAGTGTATTTCCCATGACTCCCTCGAGTGATAATCTCTTTCTAACTCTTCTTGCACGAAGATCTATAATACACGCCAAATAAATTCTATATTATTAATTTACCTACGCTCATAAATTTGCATCTACATACCATTTTCATGTTCACGTATTTCATATTTTATTAATAATAATCTTATCTAAACCAAATGTTAATGGTTTCATATTTTATAAATGTTATGATTAGTTTACTCATAATCTCATAAATATTATGTCCCACCCAAGACTCCTAAGCCGGGGATAGTGAAGGTAATAACGTTCTACCGCCAGTGCCAGTTCCCAGCATTTTGGTTTACGTACTTAAAAACTCAGCAAAAGTGCCAACTAAGTTTCTAGAGACGCAAAACAGCCATAAAAGTCGTTGGAAAAATTAATAACCCCCTGAGTCACCCCCCAACCCTTACCGATACTACTGTAGCTATATATGTAATATTCATACAATAAATTCATAATTATAGATCTCTTATTAATACTTACTGGTGTTATATACTTACATGGACATTTCAGGAAAGTATCTGCTCCTGGAAGCCATACAACTACATAGGTACGTGGGTCGGTATACTATAACACAAAAAGGCTATATTAAGTACTGTTATATTATACTTCTATGGTAATATAACGCTTACGTTACTTTACTAATCTAACGAATTATATTGCCCGTCGTCGTTAGTTAATGGTCACTTATACTTTTCTTACTATACTATTCACCGAATAGGGAAATTCTACTTTTAAGCGAACTCTACCTAAAAACGAACATAATCGTAGATACATGCCTTAGAGTTGCATGCCTTTATTAATTGTTGATTCTATTTATTTCGCGCTCTTTCTCGGTCCTCTAATCCGTATAATTATTTAAAAAATATTGAAAATATTTCATTCATCCATTTCATTACGCAGGGTTGCAAGCCTTCGCATCTCCCAGCTGTTTACTTGACAAGGTGGCGCCAGTGGTGCTGCCAACACAACGCCGCAGGCTTGGCTTGAAAAACTGTTTAAACGAGGCGAATCATGTGCTTACGCTGGCTGCCAGTCATCTTACATGTTAATTAATATTCAAGTCTCTATTTACAGAATAAAATTCTATAATAAGTATTCACATGGAACGTTTATTTCTTACAAAAAGTATAAAAAATGGGATTTCTCTTAAAACTACATAACAACGATAATAGAGTCGCGGGCGGTCAGTGTTTCCCGTGGTGGAAGCCCCAGTGCTTGTGGTCGTCGTGGTGGCCCTTCTTGCCGTGGTCGTGGTGGTGGTGGTGGTGCTCCTCGTGGCCGTGGTGGCCCTTGTGTCCCTTGTGGTCCTCGTCGTAGTGGCCTTTATCGTGGTGGCCCTTCTTGCCGTAGTGGTCCTCGTGGTGGCCGGAATGATGATGGCCTCCCTTCTTGTGGTGTCCGCCGTGATCCTCGTGGTGCTTGTGGTGGTGGTCGTGCTTGTGGTGCTTGCCCTCCTTGTGGTGTTTGTCGTGGAAGTGGTGGTCCTTGTCGAAGTGGTCCTTGTGGTACTTCTTGTGGTAGCCGTCTACGTGCTCGCCCTTGTCGTGGTGTTTCTTGTGTCCGTGCTTCTCTCCTTTATGATGGTGTCCGTGTTCATGATGCTCGCCGTGGTGGTCGTGCTCGTCCCAGTGCTTCTTGTGTCCGCCGCCGTGCTCGTGGTGGTGTCCCTCGTGGTGGTGCTTGCCGTGGTGTCCGTGCTCGCCCTTGTGGTGATGGTGGTGCCCCTTGTGTCCCTTGTGCCCCTTGTCGCCGTGCTCGTGGTGGTGGTGCGCGTGGTGCTCGTGGCCGCCGCCGTGGCTGTGGTGATGACTCGCCGCGGGCTGCAGGTCCCCGCCCCCCTCCTCCTCCCGCGCCGCGCACGCCGCCAGGCACAGCGCCGCCGCCGCCGCCGCTATCAGCACTCGCATGTTGGTGGAAGGAAGTCCGGTGGTAACTGACCCTTGTCTCCGGCATTTGCCATTTATACCGGCGCGCGCATCGCCGGTAGTACGCGTTCCGCAACCGCGGAGCTGCTAGTTCAAGGTGAAGTTCGCTGCACTCTTGTCACAGGCCCGCTAATTTTTGCAGATCTACTCACATACCTATATTTTAACTGGTAAAGTATATAACGATCTCATCTTTTAATTTCCTACTTATTTCTTTTTCGTGAATTTCAATAATACACTACTTATGATTAAGCGTGAAAATCTAACCTGTATACACCATTCACTGAAACTCAAACTTTATATTCTATTGTTATACCTACTCTATACTGCAGTGATGTATGAGGCGGCATACTTGATTGACAGCTTATAAGCTCGATTCAATGGTAAATTATCTGCTTAGTGGGTCCTTTGGTGCATCGGACACCGCTGTTTGGTTAGCGTTAAACAATTCTTCCGGGCGAGTAGCCACACTTAATCCAAGGGCCTATTGGAGGCCCAATAGAGTCGAGCCCTTTTCACTATTTCTGTTTGAGTTTTTCCAACTGAATTATAACGCTTATAAATTCATAACGATTGCTTGCACAGCTGGATTAGCTGTTTGCAGTGTGAAATTAAGAAATATAAGATTGTATGTAAGCTTTGTTGAGATTTCTTCTTCTTAATTTTAATTAAATAATATGTTGGTACCTACGCATGTGGATAACTCCTATACAGGTATACAGTGCTATACCTGAGTATTTGAAATCAAATACGTAACGTCACCCTGTCCAAAACATAATGACAACTTATGATTTCTTTTCCGACCAAAGTATCTCAAACGTGCATAATTTTCAAATATTCAGTTCACTTTTATTTTTCAGGGTGCCTGTTTATAACGCCGGGTAGCCGGTGTAATTGCGCAATGAAATGAGTGAGTTCATTTGAAACTTATCACATAGATTCTACACATGAGTCATAAGTAGAGCTATGAGAAGGATTTCCAATGAAGTTGTCGTGAGTTGAAGATAGAGCGGCGGCGGCGGCGGTCGCGCTCTGCTGCCTGCCGTTTCCTAACACCAAGACAATACCACCAGGAGGGCCACTCTAGATTGCGAAGCACGACTCTATCTCGTTATTGTTACCTACCTATTGCATGTGGCGAGTCTCGTTCAATATTTTTGTTGTCAAGCTAAAGTAACCCTGCAGCACTCTCTAGTCTACGCCGAGGTTCAAGGTGCCACCCTGACCTTTCGCTCTCTCTTACACAATAAATATGTATTACTCGTGCCAAATAAAACTTTCATACGGCCATTGTTAGAGTGATTTGGAAGTTTTTTTACATTTACAATAAAGTTCCGCTTGATTTGGCTTCTTTTAAATAATCCCACAGAATTGAAAGGTACATGTGGAACCTACTCACATGTAGGTATAGACGAACGTCCACAACTTGCCTTTTCTTTAATATTTATGAGTAATAAGAATAATAGTTACATAATAATATGTTTAATGATTGACTAACTAATCTGTAGCATGGACAAAAGTTGTGTCCTGTTACATTTATATTGCACAAGTATACTTAAAGAAGTATAAGTACTTACAAAAGGTGGACTTAGTGCTATAAGCATTTTACCCCATTCTTTACAACTATAACCCACACCCATAATATAACACACATGTTATTGACTGAATGTAACATAATCCGTGTTACACTTTCCTGTAAGACTAGACCTGTAGGGCATACCTACTTTGTGGCGGTATTAGTGCATCGATATAGGTAAGGAGTTAGGGGTAGATGCTAGTACGGTCACCACTGTATTTGTTGTAGCTAATATAAATATTGTGATAAATACCTACCTAGTTTCTACAGAAAATTAAGATCTGCATCTAAAATCGGAATAGGTGCAATGTCTATCTGTTTCTTTTGTGGGTATTTTCAGGGTCTTCTTTATAAGTAGGTAAAACTACTTATTTGTAAGTAGGTACATAAGGTAAGTACATAATAAAATTAATTACACGATTCTGAAGATAAAAAACTTAGTACCTTCAGTCAACAACTGAAATTATTTTTAACAAAATATCGTTTCGATTTGTTGTAATTGTTCCCTTTTATGAATCCCGGTTTATGAATTTCAGTCCAGGCCGTTCCCAAATTTGGCGGCTAAAAATAGCTTCTATCAATAAAGCTAATTATGGCATGGACAGTACACTTGCAAATACGCTTACCGCAACCAGGGCGGCGTATTCTTAGCAGCATTACGCGTAAGCAGCTAGACACAATCTCGTTAGCCGGCTGCTAAGCTCATTACCTTTACAAACAACTGGAATTCGGTTTCTAGTTGTTAGTTCACCTGCTTGACTCACTTAGATATTGTTGGAGACTGT